>NW_026866707.1:0-65213 GCF_026571515.1 Ruditapes philippinarum | reverse complement strand
CGTCAATACCCAAAACCAGTGTCATATTAAAGACATGATATCACGCTCTTCACGGGGTATTTGTTAGGATTGTGTATTTATTACATTCAATTTAAACGAGTAAAATATATCGGTCAGTTGACGGAATTTGTTAGCGGTATTCAAACTATTAAAATTGAATTTACATGTATCATAATAAACAATTATATAATTTCTTTCAATAAATATGCACAATAATAATAACGATGCTTTTTGATGACGAATCTCATTTGAATTTATTGTATTTGAATATTTGGTCAAAATAACTGAATCACTAGAAAAAAATCTTCTCAAACGGTAAAATGCTTTTTGTCAACCTTTGAAGTATGGACTGAATTCTACATAAACACTAATATGAGTGTAAATCTGTAAACCTGTAAATCACAATGTAGAGCCGTGCACATGGCAATAAAAATTTATCAAAATTATGAAATAAAAAAATACAAGAAATGAAACACACGATTTATTAACTTCTGTTTCATATACATTGTAGTTAAAATAAAAATCATAAAAATCAATTTATGAAAACTACAAAAAGGATTTGTCCAAGATTCGAACTTGCGCCTACTAGGTCACAACTTCGTTATACTTACACCACGGATTTATATTACAATATAAATCCGTGCTTACACTTAGGCCATCGAGCAATATTAATTGATGTATAATTTTACTTACAATAAAAATTTTAACATTAATCATAATAAGTTACGGAAACTTAGGAAACGCCTCCCGAAATTTAAGAAGTCTTAGGTCAATATTGTCAAACAAAACTTCCTTATTTAATTATAATGATAATAGTTTCTTGACAATATTGCTAAGCAAGTTTGCTCCAAATATGTTGTTTTATTACATGTATTATGGATAAACATTACTCAACATATTGTTCCTCTTTTCTTTATACTTGAACCATTAAACTTAATTTTTCTTATATTTATTGATATTGATGATATACATGTACACTCATTTTTTTTATCCGGCGACTTGATGCTTTAGCATCAAAACTTTTACTGGTTGTACTTATTTATAAACCATTTTATGATGCGGTCCGTTGCTATGAAAAATCGACCGGATGTAGTATTCAAGGAAAAACAAAAGGCGTCTTCGAAACGATACTCGGATATTCATTTTCACGAATTAGCTCTGATAAAAGTAACCGCATTTCTGAAAATATTAATAATGCTGGTAAATAGCTGTCTTGTACGCTTATTTATTTCTTTTAATTTGTTTATTATAAAAACAGGTTTGTTTGTTACTTTTCCACGAAAACTTGTTGATTCCGTTGTTTTCACTTTCCTGCGTAAATGGATATAATTATACAGGATGAAATCGTGATTCGCAGAAAAGATATATTTAAGTTGAAAACAACATCTTAAATGTTATTATATTATTAAACGACAAACAGAATGTCAGTTAAAGGCACTTTATGCTTCAGAAATGAATAATTTTCCCGTCTGCTGAAAGGACAAATATATGTTTTATAAGTGTGCAATAATGGTTTTAGAACGTGTTAGGTGCTTATCGCTTGAAAAAAACTCGTACTGAATGTTAACTTATTTGTAATAAAGCTAGCAAAATGTAAATAAAGAAAAACTTCGATTTCCATACAAAATACGAAATATGTACGATTATATACTCATTGTTAAAACGTAAAAGAAGCGAAAGATGTTTCGACTGTATGACTAATGAGTAACATTTTGGAAACTATATATCACAGAACAAAAAAATTAAAAATCGTATGGAAAATAAAACTGAAAGCATTTCTGAGGCTTAATTGGCCTTTAACATGGCACAATAGACCTTTTTACAGTACTATTTTTCCGAAGCAATTCGCGCATGCGCATTTTGCGTATGGCATAAAATGCAATAACGAAATACTACATTTTAGCAGACTTAAAGGCTTTAAAGATGTGATTTTAAGTTACTTAACCTGGAAAACAGATTTTTTAACTGATATTTATAACAGATATAAAAAATAAGACTAATAAATCAATGACCAAAAGTCCTCTGTTTAAGGTATCATTAGAATTATAGATACTTTTATACAGAAGTGGTATACTGATATAAACAATTCTGGTCGCCTGCAAACTTATAGCATTTTTAAACATGATTTTAAATGTGAAAAGTATTTTGATTTAATTACAGACAAAAATCATAGAATTGCTCTTACTAAATTTAGAACGTCATCACATAACTTATGTGTAGAATCTGGTCGATATGAAAATATACCAAGATCAGAAAGAATATGTAAATCTTGTTTAATGAGACAACCTGAAACAGAGTATCATTTTTTGTTAGTCTGTCCACGTTATAGAGAATTGAGGAAAAGGTTTTTTAAACCTTATTATTGTCACTGGCCGTCTGTTATAAAATTCGACAGCCTAATGTCTTCTAATTCTAAGAAAACTATATGTGCTTTATCTAAATTTATTTACTTAGCAAATAGACAACGTATTTCATAGTATCTCTTCTAGTGATATCTGAAAATGAAATATATTCGAACCATAATTTATTGTTTAAGATGTTTGCATTTGCATGTATATCTTTCAAAGGAACTGACTTGCAACAGTGAATATTACGTTTAGTCTGTAGGACTTTAGTGTTCTTCATGTCTTTAAATTTTAGAAAATGACAGAATAAGTTAAGTGCAAACTATTCAGGATATTGTAGGTTGGCGTCTGTTTATTTGAAACTTATGCATGCAAGCGCAACATATATATTAAACATGTTAAATATTGAATATTAAACATAATATTCTATGAATCATCCTATGTTTACTGGAAAATCTATGTTTTGATCTCCATACATTGTATATATTACAATTAATACTTGTTATAAAATTCGATAGCCTAATGTCTTCTAATTCTATGAAAACTATATTGTGCTTTGTCTAAATTTACTTACTTAGCAAATAGACAACGTATTTCATAATATCTCTTCTAGTAATATTTGAAAATGAAATATATTCGAACCATAACTTATTGTTTAAGATGTTTGCGTTTGCATGTATATCTTTCAAAAGAACTGACTTGCAACAGTGAATATTACTTTTAGTCTAAAGGACTTTAGTGTTCTTCATGTCTTTATATTTTAGAAAATGATAGAATAAGTTAAGTGCAGACTATTCAGGATATTGTAGGTTGGCGTCTGTTTATTTGAAACTTATGCATGCAAGCGCAACATATATATTAAACATGTTAAATATCATATTGAATATTGAACATAATATTCCATGAAACATCTTATGTTTGCTGGAAAAATCCATGTTTTGATCTCCAAACATTGTATATATTACCATTTATACTTGTTATAAGCATTGTACTATGCTTTATACAAATAAACTTTTCGTATTCGTATTCGTATTCGTATTCATTAGATGACTTTTTCAGTAGTAATTAAGAATGAACCAGCAGGGTGTTAAAGATAAAATTTTATTACCCATGTTTTACATAATATTACACAATTGGGATTCTTTTGAAAATGGATTGGCAAGGCGGTAATTTAGTGTCAAACAGATTGACACGTGACCGGTTGTTATTTGCCAGCTAGTTTACAATATCATTCAACCGGGACGTTTTAATACCGGCATGATATAGTTAATCACGTAAAAATATGAAAGTCGTAATTAAAGCAACTTCAATTTATACCAATCTCATCAATTTATTAATCAATTAATTATTTTTTTGAAGTGACAAAAACTGTGACTGGCATTTATATGTTTTAGGAGAGGAGGAACCGGATGAAATGTGTGTTATTTTACTTGCAATCTTTACTTCTCAAGATTTTGAGAAAAAAAAATTAAATTTAAATATATTTGTGATAAGAAAATTCTGTTTGGCAGCACAATTTTAATTTTGTTTTTGAAGCAGCTTAGATCATTGAAAGCCTAAAACAATCCTACACGGAACTACATTGATCAATTTTTGAAAATATACAACTTAAATGAATAACAAGACACAAACATAAACAAAACTTACAATTAGCCGGCCTTCCGCTCTCTCTCGGAAATACCGTTCGCTCGTTTTACCGTACACCACAATTTTTAAGTGGAGCGGCAGTTTGCCGGGCGTGTATATTGCCACACTTTTTTTGCAAGAATTATATCATCGTCAGGTCCGTGGTCGTAATGCGAATTCTTAAACAATCGTCTTTTCCGTGCATTTAGCCATTTGCTTCAATTAAAGGTATCATAAGTGTTCCTGTTAAAGCTATTTTATATGATTTTCTTTTTTTTTTCCTTAAACTAACTCGTAATTGTCCATAGGAACTCTGGAACAGGTCCGCGTATTGCGGCGCATAAATCCGAATCCGTACCGGCTTTACATATTGTTTGTCCGACCTTTGAATATTATGCGAGCGGGTGGTCTTTATTTATCTGATCTCAATTTAATATAATCTGCTAATTTAAAAATCAGTCAAATTTACGGTATATTGAACATCCACCATTTACCGCAACGTTCGGCGTAAGTTATCCTCCTTGATATGCTTGATTTTTGTTTTAATTTTTCTCTATATGTCACCAGTAATGAATACCAGATGAATGCCTAAAATATTTATCTACGGGTCATGTTTTAATATTACTTTTTTCCAGTTAGGCAAAATAAGTTGGACCATATTATGTCTGTTTTCTCCATGTTAACAAATCAAAACACGAATAAGCCCGTTATAATGCCGCTTATACATGTCAACACGTGTAAACAATAAACCGTGAACGTTATATATCCGGACGATACCTGATAGTTGACAAAAATAACGGGAACAAAATTCTGAAAAAATAGTAATCAATTGTAGCCAAAGGGGGAAAACTCATGCCGAAAACGTTGCGGCGAATGGCGGATGTCACTCCTTGTCTTTTTTATGATACCGTAAAATTTGACAAGTTTTAAAAGAGACAGATTGGGTTCAATTGATAAAATATTTTTTGAGGCCATATACTCGGATAATACTAAAAGATATTTAGATGTAGCAGTAACGTTTTTAAAAACTGTTAAACGATCGAAAATATGCGCCGCAATCTGTGGTCCCGTTCTCGAGTTCCTATGGTAATTGTCTACGAACTTCTATTACATAATGTAGGGCGATGTTCTTTTTGCCATACGCATATTGGGCATGTGCGAAAAAATACCACTTCCGGATAATTTTTCATAGCAACGGACCGCGTCGTAAAAAGGTCCATATGAGAACAAACACTAACAAGTGAAAGCGACATTCACGAAACGCAACCACGACAACATTTAACCTAATATTCCCGCCGGAAAGACACTCAGTGTGCCAGAGTTAAGAAATGGAGCATTCTAATGGGAGAGGTCACAAACTGTGGAACAGAAAGCGGTCAGATACTGAATTAGTGTACATATTCTTTACTTTTAACACCGCATTGATGATCCTTATAAGATCCAATATAAACTTAAAATTTTGTTTTAAAAAAATCATATTTAGTCGGAATTCTTTTGTTTGTTGTTTTTGTTGTTGTTGAAAGGTTCAAAATGGCGTGTTTCTCGAATCTACCTAGTTTGAAAAAAAAACATCAAAACTTGAAATCCATTGTCTTTGACGTTCCAAAGTAACAGCTGTTCCAGTATAAATTATCGTTGAAATATTCACTCGAGCATTTGAAATTGTTAAGATGTTCACTCCCGTTTAATATGTATATTTTCAAAAACTTCTAATCATCCACACAAAACAATCAAAGGTTGATAAAACATGTACTTGTACTATGCATGCATCTGTTCATCTTATATTGTAAACAAGACTTTTTACTCTCGCCCGGAATTGCGTGCTCATTAAAGTGAAAAATAAAGGTGTTGCGATGTAATTCACAACAAACGAGGTTTTGGTGAGGTAGAGAACAACGCGCCCTGTCACTGTCGTCTGGTCGAATATGGCGTACATGACCCAGGTGGTAACCCACGTGAGAACGTAAGTGGCGGTAATTGTAAACATCATAAATGTGACGTAATTAACTTTACGTATTTCCTTCTTCTCGCGTTCGGACATCATACTGGTGCTGTCCTCCATTTTTCTCAAGCATTGTTGTTTATGTGTCCTTTGTTTTAGATTTAGATTGTTTGGTTGCAGTAATTGTTCGTCGTTTTGGTGGTGACAAGCACTTTTTGGTGAGTTTTGGACATCATCAATTTCACCGCAATGAATGCAGCGAAACTTTTCCTTACAATACTGTTTCTTTGTATTTCTATCAGGATTTTCAACGCTAGGAGGCTCCCTTTTCTCATTTGAGGTTAAATTCGTTGAATCTGTTTGCGCCACTGTTGAATCCTCCGAAACGTTTCTGGTCTTACGATCCACGCGAGATTCAAACGCTGAACCATCATTTCCAGTTTCTTGTTTGTCCACTGTAGAATCTTGGCAGCAACTCCCTGAAGCGTCAAGAGCCGTGCTCTTAGTGCTAAGAGTCTTCAAATGAGTATCGGTTTTTCTACCGGACGACTGAGTAAGTTCGTTTAAAATCAAAGTCTCTACTTTCTTCGGTTTAAACAATCGAACAATCCGACTTGTTGGTCCCAATGCTCGGCTTCTTCTTTGCCTGCCTTCGCGGGCCTGTCTCCGTATCTTTAAAGTTATCTTTGTATAACAAAACACTGCCATTCCGAACAGCAGAACAAATGCTGCCGTCAAGAACGAAGTCATAACGATATCAAATACCTGTGTTCCGTTGACCTTTCCGCAGGAATTGTTGGCGTCGTTCTGTTCGAAAACATAAATTGAAAATAGAGCGATAGCAAAGCTTATCAAGACGGTAACAATGCTCATTATTTTTGACGTTTTGGGCATGTACTTTAAACTTAACGGATGACATGTTCTCATGTACCTGTCGAATGCCAGGGCAGCAAACAATGTTGTTGAAGAAATGTTAGTTCCATACACTAAGAAGTATTTCATTTTACAGAAAACTCCCGAAAAAACTACGTTCCAAACAGACCGGATATTTTGCGCCATGTAAAACGGTGTAATGAACCCGCTGCTGAAGAGATCCAATAACGCCATTGCTAGCACAAGATAGTCTGTGCTCGATTTATCCTTTTGTCGTTTTTGAATGAAAACTACTACTCCGTTACCAAGCAACCCGACGACAAATATCAAGAGCATGTATGTTAGTTGTAAGCTTCGAGCCCATTCTGGAATGTCAAACTGACTGGAATCTTGCCCCGGATTAAAATCGCTATTATTGGGAAAGGCCTCTAGCTTATTATCCATTGTGTTGTTTTTCTGTATGGCTGCAAGGAAAGATGTGAGCGAAATGAAAGAAATAACCGCTTATATATCATAGACATGACAATATCATAGGCATGTCACAATAAATTCCCACAGACGCTTGGGGTTTGGAGCTCAAAATGCCTTTAAAATCCAAATAAAATGCATATTTGTCAATCCCAGCACATGTACTGATCATATATATCAAAAAATCTTAATATATGCCGTTTTGAAAAAAAAATCATATTTCAACATCTATAATAATACACAAGATAAAAATGTTCGCCGGAAAAAATCCGCACCCCTACCGTCATAATCACCATGTATCTTAATCCATTTCCAATATTTTCACATAATCCTTTGGTCCATCGACACAGAAGATATAATTCTTCACGATGATGGTCAATTTTAAACTTCAACGGTAATATAAACAACGCAACAGCCGAAATAAACATCAATATTCTCGCCGTTTTTTTTCAACGACAAAAACTTTCGATAAATTCAATGGACCAGACGGCTATGAACGAAGCTATCCGATTATGTGGTTCCCAAACTTAAAAGCGCTGCGCATTTTGCACACGGCAAAGCTGGGGCCACATAATCGGATAGCTTCGTTCATAGCCGTCTGGTCCATTGAATTTATCGAAAGTTTTGTCGTTGAAAAAAAAACGGCGAGAATATTGATGTTTATTTCGGCTGTTGCGTTGTTTATATTACCGTTGAAGTTTAAAATTGACCATCATCGTGAAGAATTATATCTTCTGTGTCGATGGACCAAAGGATTATGTGAAAATATTGGAAATGGATTAAAATACATGGTGATTATGACGGTAGGGGTGCGGATTTTTTCCGGCGAACATTTTTATCTTGTGTATTATTATAGAGATGTTGAAATATGATTTTTTTTTCAAAACGGCTGATATTAAGTTTTTTAAATATATATATGATCAGTACATGTGCTGGGATTGACATATATACATTTTATTTGAATTTAAAGGCGTTTTGAGCTCCAAACCCCAAGTGTCTGTGTAAATTCCAATATTCACCAAAACCTATTAATGGAAGTATAGATATTGAAGATTTATCACTGTTATTTTGATGTCTAAAACAGTGAGAAATCAAAGGGCTGCAAGCTCTGTGGTATTTTCTGATCTTTGCAACTTAAATCGCACTGTGTATCTGTATGTATTTTCCTGTATAAGTTTATTTTTATGTACTATCATTCATCTTGCAGAGCACCAGAGTTACAGAATTACATACGGGATTTTGCATAACAAGACTTTGTTAACAGTGGTCTGATGATTTATTGTATTTGGTTATCATGGTCATTTAAAGGAACTCCACTGAGGTTCTTTATATGAAGGGTCTCGAAATATGTTTTTCCAGATTTTTTACATTACTTGATGTATGGTACATCAATATTCTGTGTGCAATATTTCAGATCATGGGCACTTGATATTGATTTTCAATTGAATTATAGTATATTTCTTTATCTTCGTTCCATTTTCACGGTGCATATCCATATCGGTACCCTCTTTGCGAAATCTGCTCAAACGGTACCCCCTTTAAACATGCACAGGTCATTCTCTGCTAAAACAAACCAGCGATGGATAACAATCCAGTAAAATTTCATTGTAATAAGGAAAGGAGGTATGACACGTAGAAAAGATGTATACCACGGAACACTAGAATGTTTTATTTATGTGCTGATTTGTCATGTGCCCGTGTTTCATGTACTGCAACTTCACAATAAGCTACAAAAAATCGACATGTCTTGCCTCGCCCATCACCTCGACATATTTTTCGGGCTGAAATGAACCTATGGCTTGATTATATATGCATCATACATATTTAATATGTTCATATACATATCATCTTCGGACAAATGGCAGTATATTGTCAAAAATAAATGAAAAATTCATAAAAACACCCTACTTTCGGTTTTGCAGCGGCACGGGCTACCTCTCTTCATTTGAATTTTTATATCACAGGTACCCTCTCATTTTTTAACACATAGGTACCCTCAAAGCACGACATATGCTTTTATGTGCGTTAATCGCTAAGTATGTACTATTTACATAAAAGTAAGAAATATTACATACATACTTAACCATTAACGCAAATGCACCATTAGGCCAAAGTTGATAAACAATACTTTGCATGCTTTTTCATGGACCTTTATCAAAGTTCTTGGAAATTATTTGTAGTACGTTTAACGACATTTTCTTTATACGCATTGCATATTTTGGGCACACCTGAACCTATGACAGAAGGAATATCTCAATGAAGACTGCATAAAAATCCAAACAAAAAATGGGTAAATATAGAGGAAAGCCTGGAGGGTAGAATCACATTTCAATTTTCTTTAAAAAAAAGGCTTCGAATTTTATATAAATGTTTAAAATGTTGAAAACTTGCACAATACTGCAAATATTGAGCACCGGAAATTCACATATATGTTTTTTACCGATGCTCAATTTTGAGATTCATATGGGGCTCATTTAAATAGAACCTTTGAAAATTGGTTACTTTGTATTGCCGTGTAACCGGAAATGTGTGCCATCTGATCTTTATTCGTTCTGACCGACTTTAAAAGTACTATATTCACACAAAATAGCCAATTTAATGTGAATATCGTACATTACAATTGTTAATTAATTAATCTACCCACAGGCGTGAAAACATCTGTAGAGAAGGCATGTCACGTGTTGTATTTTTCTTGGAATTTTGCGTCAATACCCAAAACCAGTGTCATATTAAAGACATGATATCACGCTCTTCACGGGGTATTTGTTGGGATTGTGTATTTATTACATTCAATGTAAATGAGTAAAATATATTGGTCAGTTGACGGAATTTGTTAGCGGTATGCAAACTATTAAAATTGAATTTACATGTATCATAATGAACGAATATACAATTTCTTTCAATGAATAGGCACACTAATAATAACGATGCTTTTTGATGGCGAATCTCATTTGGATTTATTTTGATTGAATATTTGGTCAAAATAACTAAATCAGTAGAAAAAAATCTTCTCAAACGGTAAAATGCTTTTTGCCAACCTTTGAAGTATAGACTGACTTCTTCATAAACACTAATATGCGTGAACATGTATGATGAAAAATGACAAAAATAGCAAGGAAAAATCTTCTGATCCATTTAAAGTGTCAAAATATTCAATGAAAGTAAACCCCAATGAGATTCGACATCAAGAAGCATGTTTATCATAATAAGAAACATCAAAGTTAAAGGTAGAATCAAGGTATCCTTAAAGGAACTCCATTGCCAATGTCCAAAAACCTAAAAGCATAAAATTTGAATTTTACATAGATCAGCTTAGGTACTTTAAACAGAAAGATATGTGAAAGATAATTAAAACATATACTCAGAAAATAATTGAAGCTAGTACTTTCGTGTTATTCTTTGCCCGATTTGAGTAAAAAGCGCTGCAACTCTTTTCAATTTTGGGTCATTTTAGCTCAAGTATTCGCAGAATATTCAAGCTAATGCAGTCACCCATTTGTCAGCGTCGGAGTCCCTGTGGTTAAGTTTTTACGTGTAAGCTGGTATCTCCATAACTACTGAAGGGAATGGATTGAAACTTCACACACTTGTTTTCTGTGATTATCTTACATGATCGGCACAGGTCCTTTAACTATGATTTGCTTTTTATGCATATCTATGCCCCTTTTTATACGCACGTTAGAAAAAACAGGTCGTATTACAGTTTCCCCCTGGCGGGCGGGCGGCGTCCAATTTTTTGTCCGGAGCATATCTCCTACACGCATGGAGGAATTTTAATTTAATTTAAAACTTCTACATGCATAGAGGTATTTCAATATAATTTGGCACAAATGTTTCTCCATTGTAAGCCGGAGTGTCGCATGCAAAATTCAGGTCCCTGCGGCTAAGGTCAAGATCACACATAGGCGTCAAAGTTCAGATAAAAATATGAAAATGTCTACTTGGACTATAGTTATCATTTATTGAGGGATTGAAACATATATGGTCATTATCATGACTACGGGTGTGAACCATATAATTTAGGTTGATATATGCAACGTCAAGGTCAGTAAAGTTGATAACATGGATATTTTGTCCAGAGCATATCCCCTACACGCATGGAGAGATTCTAATGAAACTTCATAGAAATGTTCACAACTATGAGAAGCAGTGTCATGCGCATGAACAAGGTTTGAAGATTAAAGGTCAAGGTCACACTTAGAGGACATTGAAAAACACTTGTCCGGATATGAAAATGTATATTTGGACCATTTAGTCATCTTTTATGAAGGGATTGAAACACAAATGGTCATAATCATGACTACAGGTGTGAAACATGTAATTTAGGTTAATATATGCAAGGTCAATGTCACTAAATATGAAAAAATATAGAGATTTTGTCCAGATGCTTGGTGGGATTCTAATGAAATTTCATAAAAATGTTCACCACTATGAGAAGCAGTGTCACGTGCATCTACTAGGTCTCTAGGTTAATGGTCAAGGTCACACTTAGAGGTTATAGAAAAATGCTTCATCGGAGCAAAACTTCTACATTCATCGGGAATTTTTAATGTTACTTGTAACAAATGTCCAACATTTTGAGATTAACACATAATCCAAGTCCCTGCTACCAAAGTCAATGTCACATAGATAGATCAAAGTTAAGATAACACAGAAGATGTGTACAGTGACCATTTAGTCATCATTTATTGATGGATTGTAACACAAATGATAACTATCATGACTTCAAGTGTGTCTAGGACTCTAGGTCACTAGAGATGATAAAATATCCAGATATTGTCCGGATATTGCCCATAGAATATCTCCTATATGCATATCTATAATACCCACATCTCTGTCAAAAACTTTTGTGACAGGCGTATTTTACGACAGTTTTGAACAGTGTAATTAAAACTATTTTCTATTGGAACTTTTACTCTAAGCTATCGTTTGCAAAAACCTAAATGTCCTCGTTTTACCTGTATGCCCTCTACCTGTAAGCCTGTATGTACCCCGCCTCCACCCCATCGGGTTGATAAGTTAAGAAAAAGATCCAACGTGCAAGACTAGTATATGCGGCTGTTTTTTTTTCTGCCCCTTCCATAACATTGTGAAGAAAGCCGTTTTAAAAGGCAATAATAATACGCATTTTTACTGGTTTTTTTCCGTTTTTATGTTTCCTTTTCATATGATGCTAAATAAGTTCACATACACTAACGCCGTATCAAATGATAAAATTTATAAATAAGAAAAATCCACGCCGCGCCAGTTCGCAAGCAGCGAAATGACGTCATTCTTAGCATGGTTGGGCTTAGAAGAATAATTGATTTCATCGAGCACTGATGTTAACTCAATACAATCCAGTCCGACACGGAAGTTAAAATTGTTGAAAAATCGATTAAAAAATCTTAAATAATAAGGTGCATTAATTTTCCTTATCATTTCTTGATTTTTGTATACCTTAGCGACTGAAGGGTGTGAAATAGAACGACCTAATACGAAACTTGGCAGCGGAAATAAACTCCGCTTTAGAAGCTATCTTCAATATCGGTCTGAGTGGTGTTTATCGGCTATACATTGTATAACACCATGTTTGTTTTAGTGCTAAATTTCTCTCTTCCCTTCGGTACGTGCGAGTCGTTGAGAAGGCACGTGACATCGGAAAATGATTGAAGATCCAATGCAACGTGTGAGACGGCAAGTTGGCATGTTTTCTACGGCTCAAGGTTGGCAGAACTTTGTCTTCATGACGTCAGCTTCCGGTGTCCTGACTAAAGCCGATTGGATTGGCTCTACAAGTAGGCAGGGACGACGATGAAAGTATTCAAAGGTGCATCAACCCCTAGCACAGAGAGTGACGTCTTTTAAGGCAGGCCCTTTGCTGGCATAACAACCCTTTTTAAGGGCTACCTCCTTTTCATATTGTCTCAAGTTATTGTACATTTAGGCTCTCTTTGACCGCTGTACAGCGACCCACTTTTGCCTCAAATTTCATAGTAATGGCTAATATTCCGTGAAAATTGCATGGAGGTAAATTATGTCACTTTATTCTTCAAAATTAAACCTTGAAGGGCGTGACTGGTGACATATCCGACAGCGAAAACCATTAACGGTCAGAGCGAAAATACGACATGGCACAAAAAAACACACCATAATAATGAGATAGCCATGTGAAACCTTTAACACGGTAACAGAGTTGAGTTGTTAATATTAATTAATTTTCCAGAAGTGGTGTTTCTATGGTTGATTTTAGTAAGAGCTTGTTAATTTATGTATAGCATATTCCATGGCCTTTAAATGAAAATCTACCTCAAATGACAATGAAGTAAAGCGCCCACTCGACGGGTCATATATTGTTTCATAGCCAATAATAAGGATTGTCATGAAGAGTTCCGAGTTCCGGGTCGACGTTGCATTTTTATACAATTGAAATGAGCCGCGTCATGACAAAACCAACATAATGGGTTTGCGACCAGCATGGATCCAGACCAGCCGGTGCATCCGCGCAGTCTGATCAAGATCCATGCTGTTCGCTATCAGTTTCTCTACTTGTTATAGGGTTTGTAAGCCCTGATCAGACTGCGCGGATGCGCATGCTGGTCTGGATTCATGCTGGTCGCAAACCCATTATGTTGGTTTTGTCGTGACACGGCTCAAATTATTATTAGCATAGTTATTCAACAGTCTTATATAAATTATAGTACTATTATGTTATGCACGAATACGTATAATTAATTTTGCCTTACACCGGCACGCATATAAGTCCTTATAATTATCGAAATTCATAGCTATGGAACGCCATATTTGACTATTTTGTAAGAACTTGTATTTTACATGTATATTTTTTGGATGCAAAAAAATACCACTTCGGGATACCTTGTGAAGTAACTGACGATAAATTATCATTTTTTTTTTATTAGATATCAAAACGATAATACAGAAATCATGTTTGGTGTCCGAAGGTATTGATTGGGCGATTACTATTTGATCGGATATTCATCGTTTTTTAACACAAAAGAATATTGACGAATTTCTGTAAATAGACCTTCAGAAATGAGCATCATACAGTTAGTTATTAAGGGTTGGTGATCACGTGACTTTTGTTTTACAGTAACATTGCATCACTTTTAGTGGCATCGTCCATGATTAAAAGGTCTTTGCTATATTTATTTATATAGATCATGAATTCCATCGATACATAATTTTCGAATGTTGCTGTTTTAGCTTTCAAGTTATGCTTAAACAAAATGCTTCGTAAAAATGTGCTTGAGCATAAGGTCACAAATATATTTTGCAATGAAAAACAAAACTCACATAGAACAGCTATGTACTGTTGCGTCAGCAATTATTTGCCTAAGAATATATTTATATAACGAAAAATTAGCAGATAGATTTTAAGTCATTGGCACTGCTTACATGTGATGAGACATTGTTACCGTAGGAATATATCACTTGATCACCCATACTGATTATAGTAACAAAACGAATGATAATGTCATAAATTAAAGTTGTGTCAATGGCGTTCCATAGATAGAGCTTACATATACAGCGAAACTAGAACTCTACATGCAGGTGTTAAAGCCAGCCATAAGATCAGTAAGTTTAGATGCTAAAAACAATTTCAAAAGCTGCAATGGATTACACAGCATTCCTTAGCAAAACAGCCAGAGCAAGGAAACCCTCTGCTCTGAGAGAACTATGTAAGTTTTTAAACTCTTTTTCTCATGTCCATTTTAAGTTTAAAAATGTTATTCATAGATTCTTTATAAAAATAAGCAGTGCAATGTGTGCATGTGAATGTTTTTGACTCGTTATGTACAATTTTTTGAAATCTATTGTTTTTGTAGTCCCGTAACTTGCTGCTTGAACCGGGAGTGATAAGCCTTTAGCCGAGCAGACCAGGCTAAAAATCAGGTTATAAAGCTGTATATTTGAGATTGCTCGGCTCCCGTGGTTTCCGACCTACTATTGAACTACTGTTTATTTTAGATTTTACCAAAATGGGATGATTGAAAAGGTACTTCATATGTGTTAGGTCAGAGATGTAGCTAACAGTTGAATCTTTTATCTGTGTTTTTCACTTAGAAAAATTTGTTTAAATGGGAACTGTAAATGTTTTTACCTGCAGCCATAGACAAATGCATAAGCTTTCAGAAAATGTATTATTTTACTGATTTTTTTATGTCTGGTTAAGTTTAGCAAGCACGCTTGATATCTTAACTGGCTAGGAAGTTCCCTATCTCTGTTCTCTTTGTCTCTGGTTAGGTTCAGAAATAATCCCTATGAACGGAAGTTATATTTTGCGCATGCGCCGAAAAACTATTTGGAGATTTCGGTCATTATCCACTTAAATCATTAAAAGATTCAATGATACTGAGTAGTACAACAATGTAAACCTATACGCACAACAATATAGATTGGTGACATTATAGAGTTTTATTGTCAAAAGAGAAATACAAAGTTACTAAAAAAAGAAGAAAATGGAGGCAGAAAATCGTGAAATTGCCTTGACTAATACCGATAATTTAGGTGATACATTGTAATTGGTTTTCTGTTGTTTTTTTTTTTCTCTAATTCTCTCCTCCCTCTTCTTGTTCATTTCTATCTTTAATTAGACACACGACATGTGTGATGTTGAGTTATCGTTGATGAAAAATCGATATAAGTCTTCTTCTTCATATTCATCATCTTCTCCTTCTCAATATTCTTCTTATTCTTCTTTAATGAGACACATAACATGTGTGATATTTCGTTATAGTTAATGGAATCGGTATAGACGAGACGTATGTTTTAATGGTTGGCTGTCTTCTTCTTCTACAACTTCTTATTCTTATTCTTCTGTAATAAGATATGTACGATATTTTGTTATACTAGTAGTTGATGGAATCAGTATAAACAAGACGTATGTTTTAATAGTTTGTGGTCTTTTCTTCTTCTTCTACTTCTTCTACTACTTCGTCTTCTTCATCATCAGTATCTTTACCTTCTTCTTCATCTTCTTTAATAAGACACATAACATGTGTGATATTTTGTTATAGTTGATGGAATCGGTGTAGACGAGACGTATGTTTTAATGGCTGGCGGTCTTCCAAACCCAGAAGTCTTTCCTATTACGGACATGGCGATTACATTCGGGTATGAATTCTCTTTATACAAAACGCACGTTAATCACATGAATTTATTTTTTATAATCTTTAAAAGAAACGACGCCATAAAAACTATAAGATATTTAATTAACATATTTGTTAAGCGTAAGCCACAATTCAGTAATGACAAAAAAATCTCATTTTTCGCTACTCTACAATTACAAACAATACATCAAACACACTTTTGCTAATTCTTTAATTAGTAATGACTCAAAGAAACTTTTTTTCTTTTGGCGTTTTTATCATTATTTTATTGACACCAACACACTTTTTTTTGCAGTGACGGGACAGTTTCAAAAATCAGCCAAAATAACTTAATGGAAGGACTTCAGTATGGTAGAACGACTGGGTACGTATGAAATCGGTATTGTCCGTTATTAGAAGAGTCTTTTTTTATGTATATTTTATTTAATTGTTACTCTACTGTTGACGTCCTTTCGCGTTTTCGCTTTTTAACGTCTGATTTTATCGTACATTTGTGTTTTTTTTTTTTTTTTTTGTTGTTTTTTTTTTTTTTTTTGATAAAAAAGCAAAACTACAATATGGCATAAATCAATCACCATATCCTTTCCTTTTATTAAGGAAAAAGGTTTTCGCCACAATGTTCCGAATTTTTTACTTAACAACAAGAACAAGAACAACAGCAGATATTTAAAAAGAAATCGAGACAGAACTCACTATTTTCAAACATTCAAATATGGCGTTCCATACTTAGAGTTTAAATAGTTATAAGGACTAATATGCGTGCCAGTGTAAGGCAAAAACTAATAATACGTATTTGTGCATACATTGATTGATATGAGGCTGTGATATTAATATGTTAATAATAATTTCATTAGCATAATAATGCAACATTGGTCCAGAATTCTGAACTCTTCATGACAATCCTCATTAAGGGGAAAATGAGTTATTAGATGATGAAAGTGGCCAGTGGTCAAACTTTGATCTGTCGAGTGGACGCTTTACCTCATTTACTTTTTAACTAGATTTTCATTTGAAGGCCACAGACTATGCTAAATTATGTTAACAAGGTGTTACCAAAATCAAGTATAGAAACACCACTTCGGGAAAATTAATACAATCGCAACTCTTCGGATAAGTTATTATTGATAATAGCCGAGAAAGTTCCGATTGCAAGTAATATAAACAACAGACTCTCTTCAAAGTCGTTCGACCTTTAAGTACTAAATGTAGTAAGCTAAAATTGTTCTAGATCATATACTTATAAATGCACGGACATATTCATGAAATTAGTGAGTGTGACCAAGTAAATATGATATTGTATGGCAGTTTCATACTGAAAAAATTAGTCGTAAGGGGAATGATGCGGGCGGACGATGTTCCCATTCAACCTTTGATAATCGATCTTGTCTCAATTACCCCTTTTTATATCCAGCCTTTACCGAGCGACCAATGTGTCCTTTTACGAAATTGCATGGGCAAAGAAGGGAAACTTGTGGATAGAATTTCAAAAACTTTGCGTTGATAAGTCTAAATGGAAAAGAATTTTGTTAAAATATTCTGCTTTTTATGTCACAACATAAATTCAGTCCAATACCTAATATCAAGTTATATGCAATGCAATATCCAGCCAAATTTGTCTATTTATAGGCATCCGGAAATCCTGAAGTTCATTAAAGATATAACAAAGCGTCTACATGATCCACCGCGCATGGGTGATTCAAGTCATCCAGGCGCTACAGAGGTTTTGTTGACATCTGGTTCCAATGACGGAATTTATAAAGTTTGTCTTTTTATGCTTTTATGAATAAAATATTATTATAAGAAGATTATTACAATTATTATCATTCTATCATGTAGTCATAAAAATTTTGTAATTTGTTACGTCGTGAAAAGTTGTTGCCTTGCTACTTACTATTAAAGGTGTAGGCCCGCAAGTCCAGAACAGTATGTTCAAGACTTTATTATCCACATCCATGATTTTTCAATCAGCACCAGTATTGTCCTCAAATTGCTAATTCAGTGCAATGGGTTTTCTTTTTCGCACCTAATTATAGCCAAGAATTAACCCTAACTTACATTGCCGATGGAAATACCATCTGAATGATTCCGTCTGCCAGGCGGATGTTTTCGCTAGGAATTTTCTGAAAGGCGGATATCTTCACTAATAATTTCCTGCAAGGCGGATATTTTCACTAGGAATTTTCTGCAAGGCGGTTATTTTCACTAGGGATTTTCTGCAAGGTGGATATTTTCACTAGGGATTTTCTGCAAGGCTGATATTTTCACTAGGGATTTTCTGCAAGTCAGATATTTTTACTAGGAATTTTCTGCAAGGCGGATATTTTCACTAGGAATTTTCTGCAAGGCGGATATTTTCACTAGGAATTTTCTGAAAGGCGGATATTTTCACTAGGAAGGCGGATATTTTCACTAGGAATTTTCTGCAAAGCGGATATTTTCACTAGGAATTTTCTGCAAGGCGGATATTTTCACTAAAAAGTTTCTGCAAGGCGGATATTTTCACAAACGTTAGGAATTTTCTTCAAGGCGGTTATTTTCACTAGGAATTTTCTGCAAGGCGGATATTTTCACTAGGGATTTTCTGCAAGGCTGATATTTTCACTAAGAATTTTCTGCAAGGCGGATATTTTCACTAGGAATTTTCTGCAATGCGGATATTTTCACTAGGGATTTTCTGCAAGGCGGATATTTTCACTAGGGATTTTCTGCAAGGCGGATATTTTCACTAGGAATTTTCTGCAAGGCGGATATTTTCACTAGGGATTTTCTGCAAGGCGGATATTTTCACTAGGAATTTTCTGCAAGGCGGTTATTTTCACTAGGGATTCTCTGCAAGGCGGATATTTTCATTAGGGGTTTTCTGCAAGGCGGATATTTTCACTAGGGATTTTCTGCAAGGCGGATATTTTCACTAGGGATTTTACTAGCACGTATATTCATCACTTCTCACTTGCACAGAGTCCAAATACATGTACTAGTATTATAATGTAATAAACTTGCCAACAACCAGTGTTTCAGTGTTTGGGAATAAAAATACTACACTCTCATTCGTTTCTTTATTCCTTCAAACAAGTGGTAAAGCTTCTTGTACATCCAGACGACACAGAAAGGGGGCATACATAGTCAAAACATAAAGGCACGTCATGTCTCAGAAAATAATACACTTTTACTAAATAAAGGGGGTTTGTTTTGTTCTATACGTTCTGTTTTGATATAAATTTAGATGGTGTTTAATGATAACCATGGGGAAAAAGTAGCGCAAAATGTGAATAAGTAGCAAAATGTTAACAATGGAGTGCATTGACCTCATCCAAAATACTACGTCACAATAACTTTACTAACTGTATGACCAATAAGTAACTTATTAGACGATATAACATGCACAATAAATACAACTTTGCTTCTTTAAAAAAGAAGCATGCGAGAGGTCATTTTGCTGCTGTAGAAAATATTTGGAAATTAAGACACAATGAATGGTTATTAATTACAATTATTTAACAAAATATAATGTATTATATAAATTGAATATATAGTATCATAATAAAAGTTTGTTTTACACTTCATTTTTTAATGTTTTGAAAATTTATATGCCGGAGAAATAGACTTTTTCTTGGCGCATTAGAGATACTTTTTCTACAAAGGGAACTAAATTTAAAATAAATGATATGTACGATTTATATTAAAAGTAGTATCAAAATAAAAATTTCTTGTAAAATTCAATAAGCAAATTTTCAGCTAATGTTTTGATAAGTATATGGAAACATTTCCTCTACATTTTCCAAAACGGGCAAAAAATTTACATAACAAAAGGTTTATAGCATTTGATTGGAATAAACAGAATATAAAGCTGCTTGCCTCCAGCCACAATATTTTAAGAAAATCAAACTTGTGTCAAATTTGTGCCATTTGCGCAAAAAATCCCCTTTGCGTTACTTTTTAATACCAGTTCAAAAGTTTATTGAGCAGCAAAATTTCGGTACACGGTTCACTCGGTCATATAATAGTGCATGGTGTTATTGTAGCTATAATGTTCACTGTTACTATTTATTAGTCGCCGGTAGAAACCGGCGACTATATTTGTAACAGTTTAATATTCTATCTATGGTAGGAGAAGGCCTTAAAATCTGAAAATAAAAGCAAATCAATTACTGAACAATTAAGGACCACAATTATTTTTCAGAATCTTAAAAATTCAAAAATAAATTAACGTTGCTAAATGAAATGAAATATACAAATATTTACATCTTAAAAAGCAACATTACAATTTTCATAAAATGAATTAATAACGTATCCCTATGGACCAGTCATTGAATTTAGGGAAACTTTTATTTTTTTTTCTAAGTGTCAAGCGTTGCTATTTTATGATTGATAAATCATGAATGATATTAAGAATGACACATTTAAATTATCTGGTTGTTTTATATCTTATGACACCTATTATATTTCATTATTTTATCTAATTATAAACAGATTCTCCCTGTTCTATTGTAAAAATCACGTGACTACACGTTGTATATAGAATCTATTAATAGTAACAGATTAATTTGCTGATAAGACATACTAGTTGGAAAACGGTATGGGGGCTAATTAGATGCAAATGTATAAATAATTACAAAGTTATCTTTTTCAGTTTCATATTTTATATCATTAGAAAGGATTAGTACATTAAAGAATTAAATACATTTTCAAAACCTTTTCATTTTACCTTGGTAAAGGGTTAAATTTTGCCCTTTCTATTTAGTTTAGGTTGAACATCACAAAATAGAATTTATGCTAAAGAGGCACATGTATTGAAATAAATAGTGGTAATAGTCGTCTTCGTTATATTCCGTCGATTTCCGTCGCGCAGGTTACCAAAACGGTACGACACATAATAATGAAAACTAATAAAATATCTTTTTGTTAATATTTTATCGAACTGAAAGGCAATTCAACGTAAACTATATCGTATGTAACGACAGGAATATTGATTTCAACTAAATAGCTTATTTTTTTCGATAGCGCAAAAAATAGTTTTATGAAAACTGCAAAAGGGATTTTCAAAGATTCGAATTTGGCCTACTAGGTCACAACTTCGTCCTATACTTACCACATATTAATTAATTTAATATCGAGATCTATACTATCAATAAAATCTTTAGCATAAATCATAATAAGTTACGTAAACTAACTTACCAAATACTTGCTTAATAATCATAGCAGTTCCTTAACAATATTGCTAAGCAAGTTTGCTTCATATAATATTATGATGTTTTATTGTGAATAAACAGTTACTCAACATAAATTGTTCCTCTTTTCTTTATACCTGAACCAATAATTAAACTGATTTTTTATATTTATGATAATACAGTCATTTTCTATCCGGCGACTTGATGCTTTAGCATCAAAATCTCTACTTGTCGTCACTGTTACTATTTATCGGAACAAGAAATAGTAAAACGCTATTCAGAAAACAATACTGTAACCGATAGACACTTTAAAAGATTGGAACGGAATGATACATCCACGTAGCGCTAAGTAACGTAAATGACATTTTCCGATTTTTCTTTACAGGGGCCTACCGATTCGTTCACTTCGATGTTAATTTTTCGTTTAAATTAAGTCGTATTTTAAAATGGAGATGCGCGAAACAAATTTTGTAGACTGCTCCTAATGATTTTAAGCTGTAAATAAGATTCATTTACTACAATCAGATACGCAAAAATGGATGCCGCCAGCAGTCTGAACACTATCAGACCTCTCCAATAAACGTTTTCAGGGGAAAATATCATTTTAGTGGCTTGTTGGGCCTTGAATACACTTGAAACTGTGCTATTATGTCTCCATCATTGACCGAACTTATATTTTTCATTTAATCTGAAAGTCAATATAGAAATACGTGTTTAAATCTGTCATTCTGTTCAAAATAGACTTAGACTCTATCAAACCCAGTCTGCAATTCTCTTGTAATTTTGTTGTGATAAATGTTTCTGAGGTATTACTTTGTTTCCAGATTTTTTGTTCTTTTCAAAAGAAAAACACTCATTTTGTTTCTTTTCTTCAGTCTGTAGAAATTCTGTTGGGCGAAGGGGATGTAGTGTTAACAGAAGAGTACGTTTATCCAAATCTTGTGGCGGTGGTGAGTTTGACAATATAAAGCACACATAGTCTCACTTTTATCCTTTTCTTTTTCCTTTGCCAAGCTTAATATCACAAAATAAACTTGTCCATATTTCAATCTGAACATATTTCAATCTGAACAAAACCTTACCAAATATTTCCAAAATAACTAGATCTACTTACTTAATAACGAACAGTGAAAACCATGATAAAACAGCAATGATGTGCAAGCTGTTCTTGGTAGATGGGTAGATTCAGTCACAGTCAACAGGCCACAGGACTGGTTTAAATTTGGGTAATCTAAAGTGAAACCTTACATGTACTTTATTTGTGGCCTGTCCTTTGTTTTTTTCTAGTTTTATGCACTGGCAAGTAGTCAGTCAGATCGCTGAATTGGTAAACTGACACCATTCTATACAGGTTATAAATGCTTGCCATCGACGCCACGTGCTCAAATACAATGATACGGATTTTTTTACGACAATCATAAAAAATACATGTCATGTTTCAGACGCAGCCGATAGGTTGTGACGTCAAAGCCATTCGAATGGATAAAGACGGTATTATACCGGAATGTCTTGCTGCCGAGCTGTCTAAATGGCCGAAACCGGTAGACGGAAAACCTTCATTAGGGAGACTAAAGGTATCCCTACCTCTTTTGTTTTCATTTGTAAATCAGTGCATTCGTTTTGTCAAGTGAACTAAACTTAATGAATTTGTACAAATAATATCAAATTTACGTCTGTAAATTTTGAAAGCCAACTTAAGTTTTTTAGCAGCCCGCCCTTACATGATATATGAAAAGAACTTTATTTGTGAAGGCGCACGTGATATGTTCTTCCAACAGTAACAATGATAAGCCTTTACGGGAACAAAGCCTTTTCGGTCTTTGCTACATATGAACTTTAGATGGTATTTAAGATATATAAATATGAGACGTAAAGGAGAGGTGGCCATTTAGATAAGGTATCTCAGTCGGGAAATTGCAAGTTCGAGCCATACTGGCAGTCACGACCACGTTTCCTCATATGACAACAGTACTGGTTACTTCTCGGAAGTGGTTCAAGTTAGCTGCAAGCTTTATATACAATCGAGCTTATATAAATAATGTTTAAACTTATATACCCGGTAATATGTTAGACTTTACATAGATATTTCTGATAATAGTTTAAAACCGAAAGGTTTATAGAAATAATTATGAAAGTTCGGGCTACAGGCTTGAATTCGGCAGGAAAATAAGTGCCTTCTTCATGCGAGAAACGAGTCCAGACAGGCAGTTACTTCATTAGGAGGTCTGAGCTTTTCCTCCATCTGTTAATATTCGAATATTGACATATGTCGTTGATAATTTTGGTATGACTAAGAATACAACAACAACAACGTAACAAATGTAAAATAAATTGCTGTGGTTCTGTCAAGGATCCCGCGTGACAAAAACGTTCAGATGTGAACCTGACATCTTCCAGTGTCCAGTCGGGTAAGAAGTCAAGAAAAAATGTGAGAAAGAAATATGTGTAAAGCGTTAGTAACGTTAATATCTGCAGATGTTTATTTATTTATTTTTTGTTTGGTTTTATAGCGCACTAACATAGTTTAGGTCATAAGGCGCCGCAACAAGAGCTTAATTACCTCGGTTGTTGCGTTAAGGCAACGCAAGGGGCGATAACCATTTCACCTGCTGGAGCCAAGCGATGCATTGACTCCAGTAATTCAAACCCACATTTAGTCGCCTTTTATTTTAAACGGTGACTGCAATTCTGATATCTCAACCCGTTAAGGCAAACCCTCCGCCACAAAGGGCCGACTGTTGATTTAATGCGCAACTGCTTTGTTCTTTGTGTTAGCAAAATTAATATTACTTTATGATTTATACATTTACAGGCGTTATACTGTGTTCCTAACGGAGATAATCCAACCGGTGTACGGTATACGAACGAACGGAAACGGGAAATATACAGGCTGGCACAAGAATATAATTTCATTATAATAGAGGACGATGCATACTTTTATTTGGAAGAAAAAGTGAGTTTGTTAACTAATATAAAACATATCTTGAAAAATAATTATTAAACATATCATCATCATCATCATCATAATAATAATAATAATAATAATAATGACCACAAATATTAACAATCTGGTGACAGTCGTTATTTTTGCATAATTTTATACTTTACTCTGTTAGTGAATATCATTCATCTAATCTGTATCAGTAAGAAAAGAAAGGTATAAAAAGTCCCAAAATAGGTAGTACATATGTACAATGTATAAATGAAGTTCTCTAATGTATTAGTGTACAGATGTACATTTATTTCACTATAATAATCCGAGTAAATTGCGTGACGTATTACATGTATAACGCCATGAAAACTAAATTATTTTGAACAGAAATACTTTATTTAATCTATAAACCATTTTTGTTAAAGCGATAATGATGAAATTTCACTAAGTCATCTTCCTTATTTACTTATTAACTTCTATGCCATGTTTGTAATAATATTTTTGTATTGTTTGAAGTCACTCTTATGCCTTTAAGGGCCATGAGTTTTTGTTTATAAATATAAAAATGAAAAAGAATATTGTTATTAACATGTTCCTAATTGTATTTCAGCCATTCAACGAAAGTTTCCTTTCAATGGACGTTGATGGCAGAGTAATCCGTCTGGAAACATTCTCTAAGACTATCGCCCCTGGTCTCCGGCTAGGTTTTGCCCTCGCCCCCAAACCATTTTTCAATCAACTGAGATATGTATCGCAGGCATCCACTCAAGGCAGTTCGAATGTATCTCAGGTAAGAATCTCATCAAGTATATTATCTTGCCTTTGCTTTGGAGATTATTTTTAAATGGGGCATTTGATTGGTTGTTTTATGCTGGTGAGCCATGTGTGACACCGACCCCACCTCATTAGCAGTGGGATAGGATAGCGTAAGAAATAAATCGGCATGTCACTTCATTGCCAGATCTGTTCAGTGATTTTATTTTAGGCCAATATGACGGGTGTATATCAAGCTGGGATACAGGGATGTAAGCAGCCGGCTGCCCCCATAAGAAAAGTCCAATTGTGTTTGTTTGTGGTGAGGGGGAGGATGGTCAGGGTTATAACTTACCGGTGTGTCAAACATAATGGATAAGAAAAATTATATATAGCGTCAAAATGACGTATTATGACTATAATTTTAAGTGACATTATACCAACCGAAGTGTGAATTCGTGAGCAAGTAAAAAAGTAAGTATATGAAACTTGACATGTTGAATAATTGTGTTCAGTTTTAATATTTTACTATGAAAAAATAATCAATAAGCCAAAAGGCCAGCGAAAATTTCTTTAACTGTGGTTCAAATGTATTGATCAGTAAACGCTAAATTCTTAATTGAGTGGGGGTAGTCTTTTAACAATTTAGTTAAGTTTTATATTGTATCATATACATTTTTCATTATCAAGTCACCATTATAATAGCCAATCCTTTAAAATATACTAGTATTACTGATTCAAGTCAACTTGACACAGCGAAAAATCGAGCATAATGTCACTTTAAGTGATTGAATGTGGAGCCAGAAAGGAAGGGGTGTTAGGCCATGATACCCCTTCCTCAGTGGGGGTTGGCTAGGCTAAGTATATAAATACATGTATGTGAAATCCTGGTAAGAATTGGGTATCAACCTATTTTTTTAAGTGAAAATCACGCAGAAATTACTGAAAACCAATAAAAAATGTTTTCAAGATCCATAATGTTATACCCCTTGTCGAAATCCTGCTTGATCCGCGCCAGCATTCTTAAGAATATCAATATACATGTATACATAATTTATTTGCTATTATATATGTTGTTGTGTATTTAAACTAGTTTAAATTGACGGCAATTCGACACAAAAGTTCATGAACTTATATTATCAATTCATTACAATGAGTCCTATCATGACTTCAATTAAATCACTCAGGCATTTAAAATAAAATTACGTGAAACCGACGACAGTTGTACGAAATAGTCAAATATAAAAGGGAGGTAATATATTTTATCTAATTCTTAATTTTACAAAAAGCTCGAGAATGTTTATGAATGAAATATTATTTTATAATCATATCAATACATTATATTTAAAATATAAATCATATAAGTATATCTGTGAACTTACTTACACTTAACGGACAATTATTTTTGATTGAATATATAAACCATTTTCATACTACTTTCGGTAGCTTTGCGCAGTGGCGGTACCATAGCCAATGAGGTTCATCCGAGGCGTGGTTATTGCTAGTTGAAAACTATACCCAATACCCCGCGCCGACGCCCTGAAATATGGGCGGCGAGCGCAATTTATGAACGTCCTCACGGGGACTGACAAAAAAGCAAAACATCATCTTACCATTACTGGAAATAAGAATGCAGTATAGTCCGTTAACAAACAAACGAATGAATATCTTAAACTAGTTACATTCCATGATGTACGAAATATGTTGGATCAAATATTTTTGTAAACTTAGAAGTTTTAGACCATTCCAAGACCATAAAAAATGGGGGATACGCACATAAAAAACCCGGTACAGTATGTGAGCATTTTGCATACTTTACATTGAAATTTTGTTTCGTGGTAATAACAGACTGGCTTACCGACGCTAATTTAAATTATTGCGTTACTTTGGTACCATTCTGACACAAGTTAAACATATCTAACAGAGACGGTATTTCCGCCTTTGAGGTCGCAGACGAAACTTTCAAGGGAAGTCCAGTGCTCGGGTTTTACGCTTTTACACCTTCAGCTGAAACATCACAGGTGATTCCTATGAAATAAGAAATCTCCAACTTCTACTCACAAAATGACTAACTCTAGGTCTCACGATTATCCAGATAGATGGCAGCAGTGAGCTTTAAATAATTATAAGTAGGAATTTGACACACCTTATTTTGTTTATGTATTATTATGTACAAGATATATTTTTCAGATGTTAGTAAGGGAGTTATTTAGAAAGTGGGGAGTCGATGGTTACATAAAACACTGTGAAGAAGTGAATGATTTTTATTCCAAAAGACGAATCGTGTGTGAAAGAATAGCCAGAAAACATCTTAACGGTTCGTATAATTATTATATCGATAGAATGAATGAATGAATGAATGAATGAATGAATGGACGGACGAACGGACGGACGGACGTTCCAACATTTTGTGTTTAGGGGCTATTTCCTTAATTTCTTTGTTTTCTTAAGGGCTACTAGCACATAAACCCTTTGATCACGGAATGAACCTATTGTTCTCTTTTGTTCTCTTTACTGTTATATAGCCCCTAAACCCAAAATGTTTGCTCGGACGGACGGACGAACGAACGAACGAATGAGTCAGACAGTCAGTCAATAACCAACCAACCCAACGAATGAATAAACGGACGAACGAACGGACAAACGTTCGATGTACGAAATAGCGTCTAGTGAAAAGGGACGTAATATAGCGGTATTTCATCTAATTCTAAATTTTACAAAATGTTAAGGAATAAAAGGAAACAATGTATGATTAAATTAATAATATTTATATATCATCTTTTGAATATTAATCAATAAACAGTATCTATGAACCTACTTAAAGTTAACGGGCAGTTATATTTGGTTGAATATATAAACCATTTTCATACTACTTTCGGTAGCTTTGCGCAGTGGCGGTACCATAGCCAATGAGGTTCATCCGAGGCGTGGTTATTGCTAGTTGAAAACTATACCCAATACCCCGCGCCGACGCCCTGAAATATGGGCGGCGAGCGCAATTTATGAACGTCCTTACGGGGACTGACAAAAATTATTAAATGTTTCAAAAAAAAAGTTATTGTCGTCGACAATAATAGAACAGGAGACATTAGATTAAACGTATTTGTAGACCCATAATATATGTGATTTTTCTTATCATAAAATTTATGAGAATAGAGAACCATTTATGCGCATCGAGATTAATTGCCTATATTACGTTGTTGTTGTTGTTTTGTTTTGTTGGGTTTTTTTTTTGGGGGGGGGGGGGGAATTGTTGGAAGTATTATTCAGTGGTCTGAATGGTAAGAGCGCTGATTTATCACGAATGAAAATTGCTTTCGGTACCTGTTAATTGCAAAAACATGTGGCAAAGCTAACCCTTTCCGCTGAATGAATGAATGACAGTAAGAACGAACGTACGAATACTTTTGGTTCGTCGCATAAAATGTACATGTATAAATTGATCTTCGTTTTTTATATGCAATAAAAATATCAATTATCATTTCTTATATATACAATGATTCAGGAATGGCTGAGTGGGAAAGCCCGACAGGTGGAATGTTTTTATGGATGAAGTTTAAAGGTGTAAAGGACACGTTAAAACTCGTCATGGAAAGACTTCTAAAAAGAAAGGTCCTTATTGTGACAGGGGCTGCTTTTTCTGCTGACGTCACAAGGCCGACACCCTATGTACGAATATCATACTCTAAAGTGTCCGAAGAGGATATGGAAAAGGTATGTCTTACTAATAACTATTCGGAGCACCCCGCCGATTACCGATACCAGTCCTATGTTTGACGGAAATGGCCGGAATGTTGCGATTGATAAATAACATTTTGTCATTGGTGAACGTTAAATTCAGGGTTCTGTTAAAATAGAGAAAAGAAAAAGGTGGTAGTTTTCTGGTTCAAAATGTTCAAGGTTTTGACTTTTACAATGGCTGAATAAAGGTGTACATTTGTTAAAAGATGGTCATCATACATATGAACTTTTTTTATGGTCAAGTGGGAGATTTTTCTTCAAAAAGAGGGAGATTTTAGAATTTGCAATAAACAAAGAAGGAAGTTCTGACATCAAAAATAGGGAGATTTCTTTAATTTGTGAAAATATTCCTTATTTTAAAAAGATATTTTGAAAATATAGCTGTAGATAGTGGGAGTGGGAGAGTTCACATGTGGTCACTGAAAAGAAATTATAGACTATTTCGTTTTAAAAAAGACTGATATTAAAATTAATTAGTTTAAGATGTTTCAATGTCAATCTAACTAACGTTCAGATCTACTTTAGTTATTTTTTGCATGTAGCGTTGATTAAAAGCTGATTTTAATTAAATTTTTACAATATGAGCATATATCGTAATCACGTACGAGTTACCTCGCTTGAATTAGAGCAAAGTGATTATATCGGGCATACGCCATTCGCTTTCATTGCTATCTATGAACCTGATTCTTTATTCTATTTGGTACATTGGTATTATACAAAAACAACATTTATCCTACCAGTTACAGATACATCTACTTTGGTTCTTTAGTCAACCATTTCAAACTGGATTTAGATTCAGTTTACAAACATTTTATACACATGAATGATAATACATTACTCTATTAGTGCAATAACAGCCTCATTTTGTTCACAGGTAATTAATATCCAGTCGATTATTTTCAGGGATTTGCTATCATTGCGGAAGAACTGAGAGCCTTGCAAAACGAACAAAATTAAGCGTAAACCGGCGGCTGCGTCAGAAAAGGGGCGCAACAACAATGTGACTTATGGATTGTTATCTTATACGAGTTACCTCGCTTGAATTAGAAAAGAAATATGTTTGAATATTTCTTTAAAATGTGATATGATATGAATTGCAATAAATATAATTTGAAATATAAAATTATTGGTGGAAGTTGTTCAGAAAGTACTTAATTATTTTCATAAAAAAATATTGACATTTTCTAGTTATTCATCCGCTCTTTAACTCTAGTTATTCATCCGCTCTTTAACTTTGTTAGATTTTTGTTCTGTGCACCTTATTAACTTTCCAGGACATTTGATCCCACATGATCTCTGATCAGCGGTAAGAGACGAATGACCATTAGAGCTTTATGTCCAAGATGAAATTCGCCTAACCAGCGCCGCCTGGATAAGTAGCAGATATTATTATAAATTATGATAGTTGCATTAAAGAAAAGATACAACTCAATTGCATTTGTTAGGAAAGATATATATGTATAATCTAAAACCAAATGAGATTCAATACTAAATAATGAAATCCGGTGACATTATGGTCATTTCATTTTCTTTGAATTTTAAATCCCTCTCCACAGATATTTTGATTTTTTTTCATGAAGTTCGGCGGTTTTATTAAGGGTACCGTTTGTGTCTGAAATATTGCCATAGAGGGTAGGGGAGGGGCTCTTATTTACCCCCCCCCCCAACTTGTGAAGTGTCACTGAGTCTTAAATATAAAATTAATCTATAAAATTCATTCTCCTTATTAAAATTGTGAATTATATTGAGCATTTGAAGCATTCAAAACTTTGTTGCGTAATGCAATTGCATTACAAGAGTTTATCTGCCGTCATTTAATCTCCATTTAATCAAGGTCTTTCAAAACCAAATTCTCCCAGCTTTTTCAATATGTAATTTCTCATATACGTTAAATAACACACTTCTTTAGGACTTTCTTTAATTATTAAATGCTTTTAAATTAAAAAGGATTATAATATTAATGGAACGAGTTTCACAATCATCGTCGCATGCCACTCACGCGAAAGGGGCTATCAAAGACTCAGTCCCTTTGATTTCCGATTCTTTCCGTTCTTTTCGATAATTGCGTCTTGTATAAAGTCTTTAGTATAAAAGCATTCCGCGAATTGCAGTGTTGCAAACTATTGCACGCGGGAAATGATTTCATACCGGGCGCAATAGGACGTCTTTGAAACACTGCTATCAAAGATTATTTATCAGATTACCGACTAATTACACTGTTAATATGTTGATATAAAGATGAGATAAGATAATCCTTTTGATTGTACTTGACAGCTGATATTAAATAAGCACTAATTCGTCAGAAATTTTGACACAATATTTGACAGATTTAATTATTTACGATGCAAGAACTTTACATTTTTTCTTGAGAGATGGTTTTTGTCTACACATGCAATTCAACGCAGGGTTTTCGTTCGGTAATTATGCCTTCCCGTGTTTTAGGGCAACTTGGTCATTTGTAAATGCGTACATGTATTTTTTTATGCGCATATATTAGTTTAAACAATATTTTATTTCTATTTTTACAACATATATATGTACAGTAAGCATATATAAACACACTGATATATTTCGTGGATTGGAAAACAAGTCAAATGTGACTTATGTAAATTCCTTTCCACACATAATATTTCCACGCATATATTATAGTAATGCCAAGGGCAGGCAATCAATTCGGGATTTCATTTATGTATTAGAAAAAGTACCCAGCTGTTTCTTAACATTTATACATTTTTTACTAGTTCTTTAAATGAAATCATTTTTGTTTGCATTCAAATTTCTTCAATTAAAATTTCTGACAACATTGTTCTTTCATTATTCACGGTCTTTCGTGTTTCTTCTATAAAATTTTTTTTTTTTTTTTGCTTTCTAAAAACTTAAAAAATTAACATGTGCAGTCAATATGTTATAGCTTTGGGTCCAGTAACATAACAATAGATGTGTAAGCCTCTAAAATCACAAAGGCGGTTCGTAAAAGTTGAAGTAGGAATTGTCAACTTGGCTTTAACCATCGCGTGTTAGCATCCGACCACTTAACACCTTTCTATCTTTTGATAAATCATTCGGATAAGTACGTACATTGTCCTTTTGGACTTAAGGGTGATAGTTTAACTCCCGGCGACCTCTCATCTTTCTAACCCGATTATAATGTTAACATCTCCGCGGCGAAAAGCACCGCCGTACGCTTTTATTTACTTAGCGCGTCTTATCCGAAATTGTGTAAACAATTTGGTGTTTGGACAAAACCGTTTCGCACTTCCTTAAGCTATTAAATAGATAAATTTATAAACGTTCACTATCCGTGCTATATCGTTATTATGTTGGCGGCATGGCCTTTCATCTATGTAATCCTAGGGAATAAACAGTTAAAGTTATTGTTGTTTAACTGATGTTGCTTCAGCCACATGTGGAGATATGATGGTGTTAAAAGTCCGCATTTCATTCAAAACATTTTGAGCGTTCGTAATTTTGGTCAAGTAAATTCCAACTTGTGTCGCATTCTGCCGTTATCATTGCCACGAAATGACTTAATATCGTTTTTTTAAGGTGTTTCTTTTTTTTTCAAACACTGAAAGTGTTTTATTTGATCTATTTTGTATATAAATGACAGCAGAAATGTTAACGTATTACGTGTTATTAGTACATTTGTCGAGAATAGGGGTAACGGTACCTGTCCCTTGATATTGTGTGTATGAAAAGAAGGAAAGAAAGTTTGATATTGTGTGAACCCGATGCTGTATGAAAAAAAAGAAAAAGAAAGAAAGAAAGAAAGAAAGAAAGAAAGAAAGAAAGAAAGAAGAAAGAAAGAAAGAAAGAGAGAAAGAAAGAAAAAGAAAGAAAACAAACAAAGTTTTTATAAAAATGATAAGAAAAGAACTATAACAGTTGTACAGAATTTCCGGGTTTTTTTTGTTTTTGTTTTTTTTTGTTTTTTTTTTTTTTATTGGGGGGGGGGGGGGGCGGGGTGTTTGTTTCTTTCATGTGGGACTTTTGTGATACAATTCTACAGTATATTTTCATAGAAAACTGGGGCTTGCGGAACGTGCATATTAAAATAGTACCATTTATGAATTGCATATTTCTCATTGGACCGGAAGTTCCTGTTAGCGCTGTCACAGATATGAAAACGCATTTACAATAGCAACATATAAAATAAGTATTTTCTATACATCAAAATGGCTCGAACAACTAAACCTAGAGTATTATAAATTTGTTCCCAGGATAACTTAAACCTATTAACAAGCATTAATAAAAGTATTAAATAAATTACATAATATATTATGACATCACATACAACAAAAAACTAAATGAAGTTAACAAGGCCCTCAAAGTGTCAAATCATAATTATTAATATTCATAGGAGCATGTCATAATCACTGAAAAGCTATCTGTCTCATTTATCAAGGATCTCTTTTCAAGCGCGCATTCTCGCACGACAGGTGGTGTCGTAAACTAAACTAGTGTCATGAAACGAAAACGAGGCTGAGTGTAAAGGAATCCCCGGGAAAATACCTGTGCATGCGCGATCCGATACTTGAAGTCGCGTGCAGCCGAGTGTCACTCCGGCTTGTTGAAGGAGCAGATGGCCCGTTTTCTGAAGTGGGGTCACAATTATGAACACAAAATAAATATGACATTTATTATTGTAACAATCTCGGAAGTCGAGAGCCCTCTTGTGGATTTCCTATTAACGGTTATCATTTTAGAAAATGGTTTGATTAAATCCAGGAAGGCAGATTCAACGCAAGGATTGCACGTGTCAGTCAACTGGTCTGTCTAAATACGTCAAAACTCTTAGCTGAATGGTCTGTTTAATTAATTGTTACGGAAAAAAGATACGTTTTTCCTTTCATTAAATGCTTAAATGAGTATTAATAAACTGATCATTTTATGAATAATACAATCGAATGTATCATACCGCATCGCGATAACCATGTAATTATTCTTTTATTTCCCATTTGTTAATGAATACCTTCAATAAGCGACTTCTTGCTTATAGCGACCGGACTTTCACTTACAAACTGTTGATGTTTTCTCTCATTTTTGTTGTTGTTTGTGTGGGAGGGTTGTTGTTTTATTAATTATTGGTGCTTTTTTTCTAGGGTTGCTTTTTGTTTTGGCTTCGGCAATATGTGAGCATGTTTCCATCAAGGACAACCCATGTGCTCACCAGATTATCCCAGAAGTTTATACACATTCATTCAATAGGACCTATGATAATATTTTAACGAAAAGATCAGAAGAAATAGATAATATTTTATAATTATTGGCCTTTACGGGTATTACGGGTATTGTCAGTTATTATAATACTGCACGTTTGTATCGTCATTTTTCATTGGATAATCGTGACGTTTATATAGTTTTATATACACGGCTGCTGTCTATTCATGAAGAAATCTTGTTTTTTTTCTCTAAAAATGATGCTTGCTGTATTATAAATTCGTTATAAAGATTGTTGACAGGTTATATGGCCGTATATAAACGGCTATTTGCAATATAACCCTCGCCTTACGGCTCGGGTTATATTTACAAATAGCCGTTTATATAGGGCCATATAACCTGTCAACGATCTTTATAACTAATAATATATACTTGAATTAAACGTGTCTATGAAAGTTTTATAATTTTGCAAAATAAGTAAATAAATAAGTAATGTAAGCTAGAAAACGGTAAAGACGCCTGATATAATTATTTGTCTACAGAATCTGTTCAAATAGATATGTCATTCTATGTAATCCATTTCGAAACTCATAAACTTATTCTGAGAACAAACATACCATTGTCTTACATCTACATTGCATATACATAGAAAATTGAAATTCTGACATTTTCATGAAATAATGACCTCATACTGGCATCTCTGTGTTTCCTGAACGCGCACGCGATTCACCGGAACCGGTGCTTAATTCAGTTGTTAATTTGTTACATACTTAATTCTTACTTGCTGAAATCTAACTTACTTGTGTATCAACAGCCAGTTGACACTAATTGATTAATCAGCAATTAACACGGCTTCACGTGCTATATTACCGCGTGAGTCGTGAAGCTGACACGTAACGTGAGAATTGTTACGTCATGAAAATCGCATTATAACGGTTACAGACTGCAGTGGTTTTGTGTATCTGGATAGCCTCAGTTCTGACTTGATGATTGAATCAATTGCTAATTAAGTTATCTTGTCAATCTATTACGGTCAGTGGTCATTGCTGAGGAAAGACATTGTCGGGTTTCTGGCAAGGTTTGGCTTGGTTTGCTGATATTTTCCGATTCTCATATTCAAGATTTCAATTTCATTTGTAAGACATACAAACGCGGGAAATATTAGCGCGTTTGGGACATAACATATATGTTTACATACATATTACATAATTGAAAACGACTGACAAAATATAAAGAAATAGAAATATTCATATTCATTTACAGTACATAGTATGCATACAAATTTTACATAAAATACTATATCACGTTTACAAGTCCAAGAATAAGTTGTTGAGGAAAATAAAGAGACACGCAAGTGTATCTAACTGATGAAAGTACGTAAAGAAACTAAGTTGTTACATTTTTTTACCTAAGCTTCATTTTCTTAGAATATTTTGGCTGATATGGAGACATACAGGTTTAAGTCCAGGTCAAGGTGTCAGAATGGAAAATAATTGTTTTAAAAGTTACAACTTTACTATATATACTCTTTATTTCCGCTTTTCAGCGATTACAACATATACAACATGAAATATATATACAAACATATGATACATGATTATGACAAATGTACATTTATATATCATTAAAGAGACATAATAATTAAGTTCAAGTTAAATGGTTTCATATACATGTATAAGCTTCTATATGATTATATTTCTATATGATTATATTATCATTATATCAAAGGTTATCTTAGAGCAATAAGTATTTAAGCGTAACAAGAAAAAACACATTTATATAATTGTTTTATACATATTTCATATTTAAATTTCATTTGAGTTATCTTACTGATAATGCAATGTAATTATATATGGTTAAAATGCCTCAGTATTCAACCTAGTATCACACATCTTACCGAAACGAAATATAAGCTATGTAAATTAGGTAATACCGCTTAAATATTTTCTGTCATTTGAAGTACTTGTATTTATTTAAATAAAACGTTTAGTTATTAAAAACTAAACAATCGTATATAAACTTACAAGCACTTTGTATGAAGTCTTTTTGGAGAAATTCAACAATGTCATATATATCCAAGGCACGAGGATTTAAAATAGTTCTTAAAAACGTCTCGCTGTTACATCCTTTCAGGAAGTTACTAAGTTCACAACTATATTGTTTTTCAACACTATTAAGGAAAGTTGTTCGAGTCTTTTTAAGTGAAATACATTTTGATATTACATGGAGATTTATGTCACTTGTTTGAGAACCACATTTCTTGCATGTTTTTACATCACTGTGCTTTGCCTCTACAAGAACTTTAGCAGTACATAATGCATGTTTTATTGAGTTTAAAGAGTCGGAATTTCTCCATAATATTGATGGGCTTATATCGGTATGTAAAGTTTTAAAGCGTACAAAATCATCATCGTTGTTCATTCTTTTTGACCAATGCTGTGTATGATATTTGCGTATAGCGTTAAAATCTGTTCGTTTACATTGAAACTTGTCAGGAAAGATTGCTGCCTGTAAGTAGGATTTAATATTATGGAAAGGATTGTATTTTCTTAAAATTCTACAGACGTCAATTATATATCTCCTTTGTCCACTAAATCGTCTGTTTGCATCTGTAAGATTTTTCTTGTCAATAAAGTTGAAGGCATTGTGCAGGTTTTCTGCAAGAAATTAAGCTTTCGTTTGTCAATTTCTGATACAGCAGGTAGCCATCCCAGAGCCATATCAGTTCGGATTCTCTCCTTGGAAAGTATTGAATGCATTTGGCAGCTAACCGGAATAATCTTTCCATCTTAAGGATATCAGTGTCTGTCAAATCATTCCATAATTCCGCTCCGTAAAAGGCAGTTGGAAATGTAACTTTTTTCACTAAAGAGGCCAAAACTAAGGGATTCACGTCGCCAGGAGTCTCGTCGATAGATAGAATAGAAAATAGAGATGAGCGGCCCTTTCGAATACGCGCTTCTACAGCACTTGAACATTTTTGCGAATTGTGTAATTCAATGCCGGCGTGAGTAACCGAGTCCACTGGACGTATGGTAGCACTTCCGAAATTAATATTTATATCTTTAAATGCATGTCTGCCAGAATTACCAAAGTGCATTAATTTGCATTTACTGTCATTGAATTCATATCCCCATCTGAATGCATATTTGTTCGCTATATTCAACTGGTGTTCAAGAGATTTAATATTTGGCGACAGAATAACGATATCGTCCGCTAGCGTTGGGTTACCACTTCTTATAGATTCAATAACCGTTCCATGACCACTTAGCTGTAATGACTGAAGAAGCTCGTCTATAAAAAGGAGATACAGCCATGTTGACAAAATTCCTCCTTGACGAATACTTTGTTGTATTTTAAAGCTTTCAGACAAGATTCCGTTGACTAAGATGTGTCCGGTTAAGCCAGTGTAACTATTTATGAGCATTCTTAAAAATATTCCATGAATTCCAAAGTTTTTCAATTTTATAAATAGCCCATTATGTCTAACATTATCAAAAGCACCAGCTGTGTCAAGAAACATAGCAAAGGTATTCGAATTTAGTTCACACTGATGAGCAATCGTTTCTTGAAGATTAAATGAAACCGTTAAGGGACCTAAGTATTTTTGGTAGGCATTTTGCTGCTCGTTTGGAAAATTCTTTCTATTGGCTTGGGTCCATTTATCTAATCGTTCGTGCAGTATCTTTTCAAATGTTTTGTATACTACGGGTAATAGGCTAATTGGTCTATAGCTTTTTGGCGCATCTTTCGGTTTTCCATCTTTGTATATAGGGATAACTATACCAATTTTACAGTTACAAGGTATATATGATGTTTGAATCATAGCAGAAAACAGTTTTTGAAGATATTTATTTAAAACATCACCACCGAATAGTAAATGCTCGTTTACGACTTTGTCAATACCCGGTGTTTTGCGCTTTTTAAGCGACTTCAGGGCACTTTCGATTTCAGATAATTTCACCGCTTCAGATAAAATTTCATCGTCTTTATAGTCATCTGATTCTAAGAACTTTTTTACTTCAATGTCTAATTGATCTAAGAATTTAGAGTCAAATTTTTCATTATTTTTTGGCGAAAATACCTGTTCAAAATAATTCCTGAAAATTTCAGCAATTTCATATGGGTCACGCGTGAGAATGTCATTGTCTTTTAGATCTGTTACGTCTGAAGCTGATTTGCCATTTTTTCTGCGAAATAAGCTCCAGAAAAGGCGCATGTCACATTCTGCCGTTGTATTGAGTTCTTCATAATATTTATCACGAAACATATGTATTTCCTCTTTTTGTGTATTTATAAAATGTCGCTTGGCAGATTTATACAGAATATAATTATTATCAGTCTGTTCACGTGATCTCCCATTTAAAATCCATTGTATTCTTGCATTTCTTTGTTCAATATGGGCAGAATTTAGTTTTGGCGACCAGTAGGGCTTTGCATGTTCATTATAAGTGCTTTTGGTAAGGCGTTTTTTGAGGCAAATTGAATTGCTGACACTATATGAGAATACAGAATTTCGATGCCATGAGGACTAGGAACAAAATCACTTAAATCAAATTCTAATAATTTTGTTTCTAGATAATATGAGTACATTTGAAGATCATTGTCTGTACATTTATTCCATGCTATATGATCAGTTTTCGAGATATACGCCATAATAGATCCACTTATCACAGTGCATATCGGTTGATGATCCGAAACTGAGCAACAATCGTCATCTATAATGTTACATTTAGTAATTAAGTCATTTCTCGATTTAGAAATCACAACCCCGTCTAGCATTTTACGTGTTGGCTTAAAGGTATAATCAAGTCCATTCGTTCGTGTTACTCTCAAATTGTTTTGATTAAGGAACTGTATCAGAGCTGTTGTCCTTTTGTCAAAAGATTCTGTAAAATGTAAATTTACGTTCCAATCAGCACAAAAAAGAACGGTTCCCAAGGGTGAGTAGGTATCGTAAAGACTCTGTAAGTTGTCTAAGCATTCTTTGTATTCTTCCTCGGTATAATTCACAGATGGCATATAAATGCTGAAGATATATACTGGAAGCATATTTTCACAATAAAGTTGAATACCAACAATTCTATGAGAGTTTGTGTTTAATATTGATTTTGTACTAAAAGCAAGTGATTTCTTATAAAGGATGCTCACACCTCCTTTGCCGCATTTTACCAAACTTTCATCACATACTGTGAGAGCCTTATAATTCCCGTGAATTGTATCTAGAAATGAGGAGGTAATTGGCTTAAGCTTATGTTCAATGATGCACGCTATATCTATATTATATTTATCAAGTAGATAGCTTATACTTCCAGCTGATGACATGGCCCCACGAACGTTCCATGTGAGAACGTTGCAGTACATTTTGGTATCAGTAACTATATTGTTGTATGTCATTTAACATGTAGGTATAATAATACTTAGTGTTGTTGTATATATCATGAAGTGGGTTAGTTATCAACTGACGGACAGTCCTGTTCTTCTTTCTCTTTGTATGTGTAAAACTTTGACTCCCATTCAAGTTCGGAGTACCACCTTCTACAGTATATTTTTGCGGGCCAAAATTTCTTATCTTCAACAAGATAGCATTGATCTTGGTAGACAGTTATTTTTGCTGATAGACTACCACGATGGGTATCTATAAGTTTAACTCCTACAGGTGTGACTTTATTTTCTTTAAGGTATTCGATTATGCCATCTCTATTTGAATAGGAAGCTATACCTCCAACATAATACCGCCTTGTTTTGCGGGAGCGGACACTTTCAAAGACAGGATAACTCTTTTGATGTTGATTCTCACTTTCTGCATCGAAAGAGGACTTATATAGTTGAGTAGATGATGATTCGGTGTTTTCGTGGTATTCATTTTGTGTAGAGTTATCCCCCTTTTCCTGTCTATTTCTTATACAAACTGGTATTGGTTGTTTCACGACATCTGCATATGACAATTGTTGTGTTTGAGAGTCTTTTGGATTTTTGACATCTTGTTTTTGCTGTGTTGTGTAGGTTTGTGATTCTTTCGGTTTAAGATTTGAATAATTCAATGTTTTATCTTTCAAATTTGTCGAATCTTTACTCTGAGTTTTAGCGTCTTTTTGGCGTTTCTGCTCCACAGATATAAAAAGCGACGGTGTACTTTCTGGTGTTTTTTTGGATTTAGTGATTTCAGTGGATTCACAGGATGCGATATTACCATTGTTTAAACACTTACTATTTAAGCTATTTGTATTTTCGTTAAGCTTTCTTTTTAAATGCTCAATGTCAATTTTCATTTTTGCTATTGTCTCGTTTTCTTTTATACCTTGTGCTCGTACCTGCGAGTTGTTTTCAAGAGTCTGCTTTAGATGTTTTATGTCATCTTTTAGTTCAAGAATAATGATTTTATCTTGAAGTTTCTCGGCTTGCAGACGGTCTATTGTCTGTCTGGCAAGATGTAAGTTACTTTCTATTTCAGTTATCTTTAACATAATACTCTGATTGACACAGTCGGGATTTGAAGTGCAGTCATCAATAGTTTCTGATTTTACACGTTTATATGTAAACATGTTTGCTAGAATTTTAGGGTCATTGTTATTTATGAATTCTTGTAGAGCGTAACAATCTACTGCATATCTGTGATAGCTTTTTTCAGACTTTGTCGTGCGACGGTGTATTAAAGAACCTCTAGGACACAGGTCAGATTTTTGTGCTTTTTGTAAGAGAATACTTCTGTATAGTGCAATTTCATCTTCATTGCTATGTGTCAGCTGAATTAGTTTTTCAATGTATAAGTCTTTTGGCAAATTAAAAAGAACTTCATCCAGAGTGTAGATGTATTGTTGATTTGAGACAGGTTGACTATCATAGTTTTCCTCAGTATCATACAGATAATGTTCATCGTCGTAATTGAACAGTGATTCATCATTATTCGCAGTCTGTTGATTGTCACCATGATGTATGCTTTCGTTTGTTAAAGTACAGTACTGAGTCAGTGGAACAGCCGATAAAGTAACAAATTTATTGTTATTATTGTTTAAGCTGATACTTTCTTGTTCTAGGTGCGCATAACTGTTGACTTTTACAGCAAAATATAAAGAAATAGAAATATTCATATTCATTTACAGTACATAGTATGCATACAAATTTTACATAAAATACTATATCACGTTTACAAGTCCAAGAATAAGTTGTTGAGGAAAATAAAGAGACACGCAAGTGTATCTAACTGATGAAAGTACGTAAAGAAACTAAGTTGTTACATTTTTTTACCTAAGTTTCATTTTCTTAGAATATTTTGGCTGATATGGAGACATGCAGGTTTAAGTCCAGGTCAAGGTGTCAGAATGGAAAATAATTGTTTTAAAAGTTACAACTTTACTAGAATTAATTTGAAATAAAACCAATAAAAAGTCTACAGTGAAATATGGAAATAAACAAAGTTGAATAAAATGTTAAGAACGTCTTTTTTATGATATGACGAATTTTAGCAGTTATGTTTTAGTAAAAATGATATTTTGTTTCAATTGGGCATATCTATTATATATACACAATATGATTACAATCAAATGCAAAAAAGGAAAACACCGAGAAGAAAGCTACACTCCCTCCTACACTGATGATTTGAGATGCGACTTTTCTGTAATCTCTTATTATTACAAAATGAAATTTTAATACATCCCTGTATATTTTCTTTATGATACGCAGTCGGAATTAAAATAAAATCTTATTTTTCTGCCATAATTGTTACATACAGTGTATAAAATGCTACAGAAATGCGCGAGTTTAAACCAATTTCATAATACTTCAACTGCACGCTATGCATACACATATGTTTCAAATCACGCAAGTCTCCATGGGAGTTTTCGGGTAAAAGTGAGCCCTACCGCGAAATTAAGAGTTTTACGACTGCGTCTTAGACCTGCGTTTATTTAATTAGGGAGAAAAAAGTAAATGTCAGATATAGATTTACGCCTCGCGTCTTTTCAAGTGACGGAATGTTTTGTTAGATGTCATGTTTAAACATATTAACTTTTTGGGTTATTTAATCGCTAAACATCGATCTTCTCAAAAAAAGTAAAGTATACCACCTGTCGCTGACGCGAAGTGTCACCTCTATCGGCACGCGACCTCGTAAAGAAATTACCCCGTTCCCTCATTCCGATACACTAACTTCCGTTTTGGATGACTGACGCTCTCGAAATTGTCGTCTGCTTATGAAATTTTACGGTTAAACCGGGATGTCGTTTAAATTATCATTCCGACACAGCCACCGGTTATAGCTTCGTCAAATATTGTAATATAATAATTTGACACTTTTGAAGCCCAGATGTTACAAGCGTGGCAAAGCGTTCATCGCGGTACAGCTGGAATAAAAGGTTGACATGTTTAAACGCCTTCTTGTAAATATTCTAAATATATTTTAAGAAAATTAAATATGTAAAACATGTTTTGATGATTTTATGAAAGGTGTTTTTCACCTTAATGATTTAGGAATGAAAAATATCGGTAAATCGATATCGTTTTGGCCAAAATAAAATTATATAGAGGTTCTGGTAAAAGCGGGAAAATAGGGTTGGTAGGGTAAATAGGAATAACATTTTATTTAACTTAAAAAAATATTCTTAAGAAATAAACTGCTTTTTACCAGACCATTTTTAACAAATATTTTTGACTGCTATGAAAATGTTTTTGGGTCGGTCGTATGGTTAACGGGATTCCATTGCCATTTTGTTTGGAAGTAATGTCTTTTCACCTTCAAAACATAATAATAATAATAATAATAATAATGATAATGATAATGATAATGATAATGATAATGATAATGATAATGATAATGATAATAAGGAAGTAGGGTTTTTCAAATAGAAATTAGTTCTATTTGAAAGACCCTGTAAGATCAAAGTTGTTATGATATGTTCTGTGAGTGATTGTTGTTGATTTAGTGATACCTTTAGTTTGACATTTAGGAGTTCGAATCCTACAGGGGTTCGAATCCTACAACATTCAACTCGCCCGGGCAGATTTCTCCGACAATTGATTCCCCTTATCGAAATATTTTCATTTAAAAATAAAACACGCGGTATATTTACCTGAAGTTCCGTCGACCATTGTTGTTGCAAAAAAGTGATAATCGGCAAAGATAACCTCCCAATAGCGGTGTTTTTGTAACTTAAAAGACGCCCGCCTTGCCTGATAAAGACAGTGATAACTTCTTCTATAAATATTAAACACATCGAAAACATGGGTGCGATCCCGCATTACACTATCTTTCTATAGATAAAACAAGTGTAAATAAACCCTTAAAGGCTCGTACCGGTCAGTGATAATATGATATAAGGGACTCCGACTTTGTCTTTAAACAAAAGTGTTAGGCTTTAACACAAACGATAAACAAATTATTGGGTTTAGCTGAATAGGGGGAAAGAGATTTTGTACCGTTACCTAGATATAGACCCTTACTATGATAATAAAATTAACAATAGATCAAGGGCCCAGCCGAAACACTTGTGTGAATTTTTTATCAAAATATTAGTCCGCGGTGCGTCGTATACTTGCGGTGCTCGTTTTATGTCAAGGGATTCTCAAATTAGCATAGACGCGATATACAGCTATATCCAATAATTAAACAAACAGTTTTCTTTTGTATGAAATGCATAGTGATAATATATTAATAATAATTTATTCAACTACAGGTTTATACATGACCTACTAACATTTGACCGATGTTTGATTAAAAAAACTGTAGAAAGAAATTTATGGTTACAGAGTTACCCGGCAACTTTTCTTTTTTTATACAAACAGAAATGGTCATAGCAACGCAAATCTTCATTTAAAAATAGTTTTAAAAGAAAAAAAATATAAAGATTAATACAAGAAAAGATATTATTTATAAGTACATGGCATTGACTTAGTTAATAAATTTCTTAAAATACATCTCAAAAGTGATATTGAAGAAACTGCACGGGCTTTTTTCGAAATGTGAACTGAACAGAATAGAAACATGTTTTTGTTATTCAGAACAATACAATATTAAACCGTTACCACGCTATTTTTTTAAAATAAACTTGTCTATCTTTCAATCCGGACAAAACCATTTGTCATATTTAGGGGAAAATTTTAAAATATATACTGAATAAAAAGCGAACGCTGTAAATCAAGTTCAGACGGCCCGGATGTGCTGGATGGTTTCGGTTTGCAATTGTCGCACGGGGCAATCTACTGCCGCCAACAGGGTAATGGTTTAAATGAATAACTTGTCCTCTAAATTGTTAATTTTGTATAGGTACATGTACTTTGAAAGACATTGTTTCCGGTTTCACATCAGAAAAAAAATCACAAGCGTTCGTATCTTCCAGTTAAATATAACAATATACTAAACTTAACAAATTGTTAGCTATCAATGTTTATGAATTCATTATTAATATCATAGATTTAATAATCATGATGGCAATATGATGTTCGTACGCAGCGAATGCATCCAAATTGTTGTTATTGTTGTTTGAGATAGAGAGCGTATGTATGACTTTATAAACAATAATTTTTCTTGTAATTTGGAAACCTTATAGTAAATTTGCGACAGACTCTTTTAAGCTTTCTCTTTACAAGATTTTCAAGCATTTTCTTTATGTTCAAGAAATGCCGTGTATATAAAAGAGTCTAGGATAGGTTAAGCAAACGTCTTTCTTCGTAAATTTAATTTACTTTCCTCTTTTTCTTATTATTTCTTTGGCTCCGTTGCGGATATAAACAAGTGTCAAACAGAAGAACGGGACAGATGTTTAATATTTTCAGAAATACACAACCAGCAAAATAGCTATACTGATTTAATTAATTCGTCTGTCGGAATTTAATTTTCCTACCTGGTGACATTAATGCCGGCATAATTACTTTTCAGAATAATAGAAAATTGTTCAAGTAGAAAAAATTATATCCATATTGTACCGTTTACTATAGCGTGGCACGTGCCAAGAGAATGCGTCTGTCATCAGATTATTTTTACATTTCGAGATTTTATCGTCTGCTGCGTGTTGGACCAATCGGAAGCGCGTGCTCAATGACTCGTGAATGTAAAGCGCGCTGTGATTGGCTGAGAGTATCGACATCTGTTCACGGGACCGTTATGTTTACATTCCGATACAGCCACGCGCATCAGGGCATAAATACGTGGGAATTTGACTTTTTGGATCATACTCGGAATACCGATACACGAAGAAACATTCCTACATTACGGAAAAATAACTTTGGAATTATTTCTGTTATATTTTTCATGGATAAATCTAAAATGTGCGACACAAAAGTTTCACCAGTGCGACCAGACACTTCGTCTTCTTATCTTAGAAAGGTATGTACTTTTTTCAAAAGAATTAATGCACATTTCTTAAATGTTATTTACTTCCGGTTTACTCCAAATAGAGGAAACTGTTTGTATGTAAACAATAATTTCGAAAAGAATAGTAAAAAGAGCTACGTTTTATGACATGCTTAGGAACTGATTATAAATGACTAGAAAAATAACCAAATGTATTTTGATTGTTAAAATCTTTAAATATCATTAAGTTATACATATTCTTGAAATATTAATGTTGTTAGAATTAAGTTGTTAAAATTTATTTATTTATTTATTTTCACAGATAAAGAAGCCGCTAATTGAAAGAAAGCGAAGAGAAAGAATCAACAACTGTCTGTCTCAGCTGAAATCGATCCTATTGGAAAACATAAAACAAAATGTAAGTTGTAATTCTGTTACTTTATTCTACCAGAATATATTAAAATTCTGAATTTAGTTTACAATTTAGTTAACAACTTTACAATGATATTTTAATCTCTATTGTTGTAAATGTACGGTTTATTATAAAGCGTAATGATATTATAGTTTTCATTTAATTTTATTTCATCCTACAAGATATTTTAATTGAATAAAACAATTACAATAAGCAACAATAAGCCAATCATTCTGTCACATCAGTAAAAGATTATCTCATAATACCGCATCTGGTCTTTGTCATGTAGTTAACAGTGAAGACATTTAGATTTGGTTAAGATTATGGGATACAGTTAGTTTAAATGCAGTGAATTAAATTGATATCTATATAATTTATCACCAGTGACTAATGTAAATTTTTATATATTTTTCAGGGAGGTACTCAGGTGTCAAAACTCGACAAAGCAGATATCTTAGAGATGACAGTGAGCCATCTACGTCAGATTCACCACCAACAGTTGTCGGCTGCTATGGCTGCCAGCACGAGCGTTGTTCAGAGGTACCGTGAGGGTTACATGGAGTGCGCAACCGAGGCTGTACGTTATATGGAAACATCAAGAGCATATCCGAATGACATGGTATTGCGCGTGCGTACGAATCTCGCGCATAAAATGGGATATTCTCATTCACAGCCTTTGAGCAGTGAATCTTACCGAAATGACTACAGTACCGTGAATGACTTGAGTGTTTTAAGTGACATTAGTGCTACAAGCACGCCTGTGAAGGTCAAGGTCGAATCACCAAATTCGAGTGCTATTTCTACGGACAGTGGTTTTTACAGTGCATTTTCACCATTATTAATGCAAGTACCACGTGTTAAACAGGAGCGTGACATCTCAACAACTTCACATTGTTTAAGTGACAGCTCCGATGAGTCTGTACATGAACATGATGACGACAACGACAAACCAAGTTCTTCGCAATCAACTAAACCATCCACTAGTTCTAAACTGTCACTTCCGGTGAGAGTTCCGGTTAGTGTAGGCGATTCACCATCTCAGAAACAAGTCTGGAGACCATTCTAATATGGTTATAATAAAGTAACTTTTAATGTTATGTGTTTACACGAAAAATGCTCAAACTAAATGTGTTCAATATGCCGTATTGTGATATTTTGATATTGTGTTGTGAAATGTGAAATAAAAAAAATATGTTAAACTACTCTGTATTTATTTCATTTATCTTTATTTTCTAGTTGCATCCTTTTGGTATTTTGGACTTTTGATTTCCAAGGATATCTTACACTGCAATTTTGTGAATAACTATGGAATTCGAATATGGCGCCATTTTTTTAAGCATAAGTGCCATATTACGCGTTACATACTGTTGTTTACACAATTACTGTGTTTGTTTCTTGCTGCAAATCATTTGTTTTCAATGAAAAATATTTATGGTGCCCTAAAGCAAGAGATGTCTCTATGTCTCTGCTAAATCCATTTTAAAATTGATAAGAAAAGAAAGTTTTTTCTAATCTGAAGAGTTGAAAATTCTTTGCCAAGGAATGACTGTCGTTTTTTATTATTTAGATTTTAAGGACCATTAAAATTCAATGGCTATAGTTAAGGACAAAGACATTTTCACTCTTCGGACTTTTAGAACTTGCAAAAAGGTATGCTCTATGATAAAATAGGTTTCACTGATGCAAGGCCATATCTTATACATGTTTATATACTGTCCTACATGACGTATACTTATATTACGGTAACTTAAAGAACAACCACTTCCGGCGTTTTTTAAAGGAATAGATAGGAGTAAATGGTTGCGGACATTTGTCCTACACATGCCGCTTATAAATATCTTCGTCTTTTTTATATAGAACATTCAATTTTGAAAGCAACCACAGTTTTTCCACACAGAATGTTTAGATAAAACAGTCTTAAAATAATTACATGTACATTTTAATAAAACATGCGATTCTCTTGTCCCATCCAGCCCTTCCCCCAACACCCATAACTTATTTATTATTCATGTATACACATATAAAGGTATCCAACTATTTTAATTAAATAATATCGCCATTTAAATGATTATCTATTATGCTATGTTATTTTATGGAAGAAGAACATGATATTTTTTTACATTCAAACATGGTTGTTCTCAATTTCCACGACATATAAGTGTTATAAATCGTATTTTGACACTAAAGTTCACGTTAAAAAATAATGGAAACGTTTGGGACAAGTGGACAAACTTTGTTGCCACCTGTTTTTGTCCGGTTATTATCCAAATGCAACACAATATTAATAAATCAAAGGGCTGCAGCTCTGTGGTATTTTCTGATCTTTGCAATCTAAATCATACTGACTATCTGTATGTACTTTCCTGTATAAAGTTTTTTTATATACTATAATTCATCTTACGCAGCGACAGCGTTTTGATTTTCTTCTATAACAGTTTGAGATTTACATATGGAATTTTGCATGAAAAAAATAGAATTGCCTCGACTAGGATTTGAACCATAGGCCTATCACACCCTCAACGAGACCGCTTACCTCTGCACCACGGTGAAGTTATACATATGAACCTTGAATAAAAACGAATACATTATGTAATTCTAAATTGAGAACTTCCATTTCGTGTTTGTAATCCTTATTAATTTCGAGGTATTTTGTTCACGGTAAACGTGTTGTTTAACACTGATGAAAATAATTTATCGGAAATCTTCTCGCCAACAGTCCGACATGTATATATTCCACTACTCGACAGTCAGATTTATTTGTGTACTACGCTCTGGAGTATTCGGTAATCGGCATAGCTAAAAATAGCATTTTCATTGATTAAAATGATATTCATGATAATCCGAAGCTTTACGGAAATAGCCGAACATTTTTCATTGAGTAAAAAGATATTCATCCGCGAAATTTGTGATTGTAACCTCATATTTCTATTGACTAATCTAAACTTTTAATGCACTGTAATTCGTTAAATGCCTACATTAAAAATTATTCTTTCTTTTAAATTGGTGGTTTTTAAGCAGTTTTGAGTGAGAACTACTTTGCGTTGTTAGGACTGTTGGGAAATTTTGTGTCAGACTGTGGATGTTAGCTATGTATTTATCTGATCTTGCGATCAGAAAATACAAAAACCATTCATTGCTTATTTTTGCTTATGTCTGAAAAGTATCATGAATGTACATGTATAAGGTTTTCTGTTCTGTTCTGTTCATAAAGTGATTTGCTAGTAAGGATTTCATGGTGCCCAGCAACCCAAACGTTGTACTATTAATGATTACACAATGTATAATATATAAATGTTTCTCATAGATCAAATGATACATGTATATCTAACTAAATTTTACCCTGCTTATTTACTTTACTATAAAGTTACTATTATTATTATTATCATATTATTATCTTTCATTGGTCGAATGATATATACATTCTAAATAAATTTACTTAATCAGTCGTTTTACCAGTCTAACTATAAGCAGTTTAGAGAAATGCTTTGTTTTTGGTTGAAAAATAATGTTGATCATTCAATAGGTTAATGTTTAATAATACGAATTAACAAAAATAATTGGTCGCCTGTCTGCGGCCCGCTTGACCAATTATTTTTGTGTTAATACGTATTATTAAACACTAACCTATACTTAGACCTTACTGAACAATCTGTTTAGAGAAAGTATAAATATATATTCCGAAATACAAAATTAATTCATATTCTGAACTTCTTTTAAATACTGTTATTATATATGACTATGGAAAGGGCATCAGTTTAAAGGTCGTGAATAAATACTTTCACAAGGATTCTGCTAAAGTTCAAAGGTCATCAAGCCGGCGTGTTAATGCATTTCGCATATAAAAATTAATGAATTCATTATCACGCAATTCAATTTATGTATGCACACATGGAAATAATCGATAAAAACAACTGCATCAGTATCAATATCCAATAAGTGATCAATTAACGGCATGCTTTGATTTGCCGCCGGATCAAAGTCGCAGGGACGCTGTTACATATTGATAATATGTGTGAAATATTGCATGTATGCTTTTATCTTTGCACCTATATACTTGAAAAATCTCGCCGATAATTAATATCAAATAAGCAATATCATTATTTTCGCATTTTGTCCTATTTTTATTTGTAGCTTGTTTCTTTGTAATATATTTTAGATAATTAGACATGTACATGGAGTACGAACTGTTGGTCAAAAGGCGAACTAACTGCTGTTACGGAGTTAGTATAATTAAAAGAAAACATAATATTAAATCTTTGTTCTTAAACATAGAGAATTGTTGTAAAATTAAAGCCCTGGTTTAATTGTTGTATCAGATTCGCAAACTACAGTTTATTTATGTATTTTCATTCATTTTCATTCTTTTGCAAATTCCTTTTTAACTGTGTCACATGATGTATTTGCAGTTATTCGACAAATAAAAATGCACATCGTTTCACAACACTCTTAAAGGTATTACACAACGAAGATTTTGTGGAAATAAAAATTGGGAAGGGGGGACATTTATTTAAGTATTTTGGTGAGTTAATCCGGAAACAATTGACCATGAAAAGGGTTTAGCAAAATTTATCACATATATTTCAAATTCTGTACAAAGCCTTGTTTCATGATTTTTGCAAGTTTAGCTGCCCAGACGTCAAATCAAAAGTCATGCGGCTTTTATGGTTTATCCAATTCATTGCGGTCATTATGTCCGGCAGTACGGCAATTAGTGTCAGCTTTAACATCGACACTTGATTTAATTATTTTACTGTCTTTCCGCTCAGTGCCATACTTTTAATTATTTCAAGAACAAGAAATAAAGCATCTTTTAATAACACGTCTGTAATTAATAAAGCTCGCATTCTCGTGGAAAAATCACAGGTATTCTGGGCCGTACTTCCTCAGCTCCCGAACCAAAGCAAGAACTTAATTTCTTCTGACTTCTCATATTTTTGACAGTTAAAGTTGATTAGTTTCCGTCTCTCAATTTGTCGGTCGCTTTTACCTACTAGTATGTCCAGATGTGCAGGGATATATGTGAATCACCACCCTCATCTCTCAGGAAGCAATCAGCCCTCATTTTGTGTCAATTAGCTCCTTAGTAGGGGTCCGTAATAAGCCTCCAGCCGGCAGACGAAATCCCGCTTATTTTGAGAGGCGTCAGGGGAAGTAACTACAAGACACTCGACCGACGCTCGTGAAACGCTTGTAACTCATTGACTTATCTGTGTCATCGCTTTAAAACAGATCAGTCTATCTAAACGGTAGTCTGCTTAAATCAAAGTTATAAAATAAATGGCTTTATTACAATGTTGTTCATTGCGTTCATTTTGCAATTTCCAAATTGAAATCCAATTGAAATACGACGACCCCAGAATAATAGCAGAATATGCGTTCTTCATGTAATATGTAAGCAGGTCAATGGATCGATTATAACGTACCTTTTTTCCTGAAAACCAGTCAGACGACAAGTTTTAGCAGACGACATTTTTTCCAACAAAAGCAAGTTCACACTGGTATTTAATTTTAAGTTGTAATTTTATATAGAATTTTAAAAACTATTAAATTTTATAGGATTCCATCGTATAACCACTAAACCACTACTTAACATCAAATGACCCTTGTAGAATTTTTTTTTCTTCATTTAAATATTCTAAGACATTTTATTTATTTAACAAACCTATCATAGGTTTTGAGTTGAGGTAGGTGTTGAGTTAGGGCATATCGCAAATTTAATGAAAAAAATTCTAAAACAAAAGATTGCGATTTTCAAATGACGGCGTCGTTTGATGACGTCATTGTCTTCAAAACGCTTCTAACCCTACAAGGATGAGGCTATAGTAGCTTATTCTAAAGATTTAATTGCATGCAGAGATGGTAACCATTTAAAGAAGTTTTCATTCAATCATGTTATCGATAAATTTATCAAAATAGACAACGAAATACAATAGTTTCACACCCAACATGTCTAGTACCTTTCCGTTTACCAAATCCCTTTTCTGATAATATAATCAAACTAATTCATAAATCTTGCACAGTTTTACGTATTTGTCTGTCGGACTCTTTCTTCAATAATCAATGTCAATCTGGAAAAACATGAATTTTACAATTAAAGGACAGATACCAAGTGGTACAAATAAAGGAGGGAGGATTTCAAGTGACAAAAATAAAGAAATTGATTTTGATATTTTGGTGACAACTTTAAATATGGCGTGTGAAAATCCCGAATGATATAGAACAACAAATGATGACTTATAATGATATAATAATGCAGATAATTAAGAAAAAAGAATAGAATAAATCATTCTTTTACTGAAATGTCATAAAATATGTCTGGCTCGGATTTTCAAACTGACATCTTTCTGAAAACGTTCAATTGAATTTTAAAATTCTTTTCAATAAAATATTGATAATAAAATCAATAAGTTATTTTTTGGTTTGTTTTATTTGAGACATTTGAGAAACGTAAAATGAAATTCACTATTTAGATTTTCGTATACTCAGTATTTTTAGTAACATATTTGAATATCTTCCTATGTCACACCATGAAGACAAAAAATTAAAAATAAGAGTTTGTTTTAACTCTGCATACATTTGTGTAATCCTTGTAATATAGTGTTGTTATGCATGACTATTTATCAATTCTATGTTTATGTATGTGTAATGATGTGACGTCTTATTCAATAGTTTATTGAAATAATTCTATCACTCTAACTATTTAAAACAAAACATTTATCTTTTTACAAAACAGAAGTATGCTCTTATTCAAAGAAAAGACTTTTAGAAGTAATTCATCATTTATGTTTAGATAATACAATATAGTTTCACACTGAACACGTCTAGTACCTTTCCGTTTACTAAATCACTTTTCTGATAACATTAATCAAACTTTTCGTCAACTCTAATACTTAAATCTTGCACAATTTTGCGTATTTGACTGTCGAACTCTTTTCAATAATCAATGTCAATCAGGAAAAACATGAATTTTACAATTAAGTCAAATGAAGATAAGACAACAGTTTCACATCCAATACCAGTGCCTTTCTGTTTACAAAAACACCTTTTCTGATAATATTAATCAAACTTTTCGTCAACTAATACTTAAATCTTGCACAGTTTTGCGTATTTGTCTGTCGAACTCTTTTCAATAATCAATGTCAATCAGGAAAAAACATGATTTTTACAATTAAAGGACAGATACCAAGTGGTACAAATAAAGAAAGGAGGATTCCAAGTGAAAAAAGAAAGAAATTGTTTTTGATATTTTGGTGACAACTTTAAATATATTGCGTGTGAAAATCCCGAATGATATGAACCATTAATGATTACTAATTATGATATGATAATGGGAATAATTTAAAAGAAAATAGAATATTCTTCTTCTGAAATGTCATAAGAAATATATGTCTGGCACGGATTTTCACACTGACAATGTCCTTTATATCTGCTGTTAAGGTTTTATTGCATTTTAAAGTTCTTTCCAATACCATAATATTGATAAATCAAAGAATATACAAAAAGTACTCCTTCAAGTAGCGTTAAATGATATTCTTCATATGCTCACTTTGAAATGTCTTTCACATTAACGTTTTATTTTCAGTGATATTTATAAATTTGTGATAATAACTTCCTATGTCACACCATGAGGACCAAAAATTAAAATAAGAGTTTGTTTTAACTCTTTATTTGTGTATATGATGTTGTTTGGGGTGGCTAATTATCAATTCACACATCCCGCATCTGTGTTTTTATGTTCTATAAGATGTGCCGTGTTATGCAATAGTATATTGAAATAATTCTATCACTCTAACTATTCAAAACAAAACATTTATTAATAGTTTTTTTTAAATGAATATTCTCTTATTTATAGCAGTTTCAACTTTTTTGGTAAAGGTAATACAATAGGTACAACAGTTTTACACCCAACATGGCTAGTACCTTTCCATTGTACCAAATCATTTTTCTGATAATATTAATTATACTTTTAATCAACTGTAATACTTAAATCTCAGTTTTTCGTATTTTGTCTGTCGAACTCTTTTCAATAATCAATGTCAATCAAGAAAAACATGAATTTTACAATTAAAGGACAGATACCAAGTGGTACAAATAAAGGAGGGAGGATTTAAGGTGACAAAAATAAAGAAACTATCTTGATATTTTGATGGCAACTTTAAATATGGCGTGTGAAAATCCCTAATGATATAGAGAAACAAATTATGAATAATTCAGGTATAATAATGCGGATAATTCTGAAGAAAAAATAGCATATTCTTTAACTGAAATGTCATAAAAAATGTCTGGAACAGATTTTCGGACTGGTAATAAATTTTACATCTACTGTAAACGTTATATTGCATTTCACAAGGCATTTCAATAAAATAATAATAACCCCCTCCCCCCTCCCCCCACACACAGACAAAATACCCTCCCCCCACACACACACACAAGAAAAAATGATTTTTTTGTATGTTTCATTATGTGCCATGTTATTCATTTTTTATTGAAATAATTCTATCAAAGAATTTATCAATAGTTTTTAGCTCGACTATACGAAGTATATGGAGAGCTGGCTTACCCGCCCCGGCGTCGGCATCCGCGTCCGCGTCCAAATTTCAGATTAAAGTTTTGGTGGGGTACCGGTTTTGGTGCAGGAAAATATTTTCACAACTTTTTCATTTCTTAAGGTGTCAACTTTAAACTTCAAATATATGTTCCTTATCATCAACCACATCTTATGTGACAAGGTTTATAACTCTAGCATCAATATTTTTAGATTTATCTCCCTTTGAACTAAGAATTTTCTTGAAAAATAATATTTTTTTACTGTAACTTCTGTATTTCTTAAAGGATCAACTTCATACTTCAAATATATGTTCCTTTTCATCAACCACATCTTATGTGACAAGGTTAATAACTCTAGCACCAATATTTTAATATTATCTCCCCTTGAACTTAGAATTTTCCGTATTTTTTAAAAAAAATATCTGTTACTTCTTTATTTCTCAAGGGATCAACTTAATACCTCAAATATATGTCCCTTATCATTAACCAGATTTTATGTGACAAGGTTCATAACTCTAGTACTAATATTGCAAGAATTATCTCCTTGTTAACTTAGTTTTTTTACTTGAAAAATGTTATTTTTTACTATAACTTCTTTAGTTTTGAAGGAATCTACCTCAAACTTCAAATATATATTCCTTATCATCAACCAGATCTTATGTGACAAGGTTCATAACTCTTGACGTAATATTTTCAGATTTATCTCCCTTTGAACTTAATTTCTTTAATAAATATAACTTCTTTACTTTTTAAGGTATCTACTTCAAACTTCAAATATATATTTCTTATCATTACACACATGTTGTGTGACAAGATCCATAACTCTAGTGTGACTATTTCCAGATATTCCCCCCATTGAACTTGGAATTTATGTTAACAACAATAAATTCTTGACATAAGAAGAAATATATTTATATCATAATTGATTTTTCTTTCATAGTTTTGTCTTCCTTACTGCGTCCAGTATTTAATTAGTCGAGCTTTGTTGTCTCCTGTGGCAGCTCTTGTTTCGAAAACAAATACATTGTACATTCTTATTCAAATCAGTTTCAATTTAAATATTTAAAGAGATTTTATTAATTAATCAAACCAATCATAGGTTAACAAATGAGCCGCGTCACGACAAAACCAATGTAATGTGTTTGCGACCAGCATGGATCCAGACCAGCCTGCGCATTCGCGCAGTCTGATCAGGATCCATGCTGTTTGCTTACAAACCCTATTACAAGTAGAGAAACTGGTAGCGAACAGCGTGGATCCTGATCAGACTGCGCGGATGCGCAGGCAGGTCTACATCCATGCTGGTCGCAAACGCGTTACGTTGGTTTTGTCATGACGCGGCTCAAATGTAGATGTTAACTGGTGTTGAGTAAGGGCACAACGCAAATTTAATGATAATTCCTAAAATAAGAAAATTGTGATTTTCAAATCACATTGTCTTGAAATCGTTTCTAACCTTACATGGACGCGGCTTTAATAGCTAATTCTAAAAATTCAATTACATGCAGAGATGTAAGCCATTTTTGCACACCCAACACGTCTAGTACCTTTCCGTTTACATAATCCCATTTCTATGGTGGCTGATTTGTGCCATTCGTGTTTTCGCCCCGCGCCCCCGCCATTTTATTTTGTTAATTCTCGACTTTTCGCTTGGCGGGGTCGCGGGACGAAAACACGCTAATTAGCAGGGGCGCGGGGCGAAGATTTTTTTCATTAAACTTCGCCCCGCGCCCCCGCCGTTTTATTTCTTAATTCTCGCTCCGCGCCCTCGCGGGGGAAGTTTTATTTGTTAAACTTCCCCGCGCCCCCTCGCTAATTAGCGGTTTTCGTTCCGCGACCCCGCCATTTAAATTTGTAAATTCTCGACTTTCGCTTGGCGGGGTCGCGGGACGAAAAACACGCTAATTAGGGGGGGCCGGGAGAATTTTTTATTTATTAAAATTTTCGCCCCGCGCCCCCGCCGTTTTATTTCTTAATTCTCGCTCCGCGCCCTCATGGGGCGAAGTTTTATTTGTTAAACTTCGCCGCGCGCCCCCGCTAGTTAGCGTGTTTTCGTTCCGCGACCCCGCCATTTTAATTGTAAATTCTCGACTTTTCGCTTGGCAGGGTGGCCGGACGAAAACACAAATGGCACAAATCAGCCACCATACATTTCTGATAATATAATCAAACTTTTCGTCAACTAATACTTAAATCTTGCACAGTTTTGCGTATTTGTCTGTCGAACTCTTTTCAATAATCAATGTCAATCAGGAAAAACATGAATTTTAAAATTAAAGGACAGATACCAAGTGGCACAAATAAAGGAGGGATGTTTTCAAGTGACAAAACTAAAGAAATTGACAACTTTAAATATGGCGTGTGAAAATCCCGAATGATATAGAACAACAAATGATGACTAATTATGATATAATATTGCGGGTAATTTAAATGGAAAAAAGAATGTTCTTTTTCTGAAATGTCATAGAAAAAGTTTGGATCAGATTTTCCGACTGATATTATATTTTGCATTTCAATAAAATAATAAAATAAAATAATAACAGCCCCAACAAATAATAATAATTATATAAATTATTCAAAGAAGACAAAGAATATACGATTTTTTTGTTTTGTTAAATCTTCTTTCAATTCTACAACAAAAGTAGAATTCTGAGTGGCGCAAAATGAAATTCACTATTTGGATTGTCGTATGCTCAGTTTGAAATGTCTTCCACATTTAATTTCTATTTCAGTGATAAACTTAAATTTGTGATAATCAATATCTTCCTGTGTCACGCCATATATTATCACTAAATTAAACAAGTTTTCTTTTTATTATATGCAAAGAAACGTTAAAAAAAGACATTTTAACCTAATATTAAATGAAAAGCGACAACGTGACGTCATTTACGACACCAAGTACTGTGCACGCTGGTATTTCACTGAAATAACGAAACGTGCTTAAATTCAAAGCAGTGAAAAATTCAAATTGATATTTCTACTCTTTCAAACAGTGAAATACATTTGTATTAGTTTTATATTTCACTGATATATTTCTATAAACCACCGAAAAACATGTAAAAAAACACTATAACTATTCAAAACAAAACATTTATCAATACTGTAGAATTTTTCAAATTAAAAATTCTCTCATTCAAAGCAGTTTTTAAATTTTTGTTCTATATCCAATATTTATATTGTATAACTCTTATTTTATATTCTATACCATAATATTTATTCAATCCTGCTGAATACTTGTTCATCATAAAGATATTTGTGTGCGATAATTTTCTATATGTATATTCTATATTTGAAAATATTTATTGTATAATTAAAATATTTATTGTATAGATCTACTGAAAAATATTTATTCGATAATTTGAATCATGGGAGAGAACACTTAGCATACTAAGCCCCGCCTATAAAGTAAGCTATCCTGATTAAACTAGACTTAAGTGTAGTGGTAATGATCAGCGTCCCTTGTAAATAGTGCATATGCTTAATCCCACCTATAAATGTATATGTTAAAATGGAAATAGATTTTAAAGTCTTCGTATAATAATAGTTTTTCATATTATGCCTAATAATTTAACCACGATATGAATCTATGTGAGGATATCATGTAAGATGCATTTATATAAAAACACACGGAACATAAATCGGAATATATCCTCTATATGAAACGAAAAATACCAACAAGAAACATTAACAACTGAAAATGTTAAGTCGTTAGTAAAGCGACTCGGCGCACGCTATAACTTTAAAATTTGACGTTAACGACGTCGCAAGCGTATTATACTCGTATATACAAGTCGGTATCATACTTTATTATATACTTATAAATGAAATATTGAGAAATATTGATGAAATAAAATTTTCCGTATTTTCACTGTAAAAATTTATTTTTCACTGCAGTGAAACATATTTTCCGTATTTTCACTGGTGTCTTACCGGACTACTTTCTTTTAAATTCTGCCAGTACACAAAATTTAAGGGAAAGTCTTTAAAATTGTATCACAAAAAAAGAGAAAAATGTATATAATAAACAGAAAATTCAAATTTTTTCTATAAATACATGATTTATTTTCATCTTGTGGCATGAAAATTACCATATTTCACTCGTGGCTACGCCACTCATGAAATATTTATTTTCATACCACTCGATGAAAATAAATCGTGTATTTATAGAAAAAACTTGAATATCCTCTATGTATTGTAATAGACTGTATGATTATAAATGAGCTCTTGTAATGACGCGAACTTCCGTTCTTTCCTTCTATAACCTGATTGCTGGAAAATCGCACATGTAATAAACTATTATATGTCTTATATTAATATAATTTTGCTGCATGATAATGTATCATACATACGAGAAAATAAAGGAATAATTCAACTAAGAACAAAATTGTGATTATTTAAAAAAAATATAACGCATAACCAATTTTTAACGGGACAGTTAAAAAAATCACGATAAGACTATTACGAAGAATAGTAAAATGATTTATACAATTGAAAACCAAGAACATAATAATCACACTGGCCGTTTGCTTTTGTTGGTAAGTTTATGACTGAATTTTGCTTTATGCTTTAATGTTTTATTTGAAACACTTAGTGAGACTGGAGCCCACACATGTACTTTTCAAACTGATTACACACACACGCTGCAATTCATTGCTATTACTGCAATATGTACAGTTTGACGTTAAGGGGCGCCACTTTTGCCTAATTTTGGTTAACGTACACATGTGTGCAAAACGACCCCTTTATATGGTTTGAGTTGAGCTTCCATTTTCCTTCCATTGTAATTCCTTTGTTAGAATAGTTGAATAGTTTACGTTCAACCTGGGACTTAAAAAGACCTTGGGTCCGAGGTTTAACAACAAACATATAAAAGAAATTCTCGTAAAGATTAACAGAACCTGCTTCTAAAATATGAAAAACAATCTCAGTTTTGAATGTCACTGGTGTTATATTACCATACTGAGAACACCAATTCATACTTGTATCATAGTTTGGGGACCTTTCTGTTGAAAATTTGGGGGCCTTTCTGTTGAAAATGTGTCAGAGTTCAATCGTATACATATTATACAGTCATAGTGCGACAACAGGGAGCGTGTTTTTACTTTTGCCTATGATACAAAAGAGCTTTTGTAGACCAATAGTCACAATGATATTGTTATAAACCGTGCGCATCATATATATATATATATATTCGATATATATAATCGAATATATAATATATTCGATCGGTCATTTTGAAATTACAAAATAGTCCTTGCCATTTAAAAAATGTAAAGGAAAGTTCTAAAATAAAATCTATAGGGTAGTACTTTAACTTTCTAGTTAAATTGCTCAGTTCTGTTTAACAATACTCCCTCCCACGAAATATTTTACGATGCATGAACAGTTTATTTTTTCTGAGCTTACTGAGTTTATCTTACACAAGATCTGACTTTAAAGTTTGTCCAAAATAACGAGGAAAATATCAGAACTTATCAGGCATCCTCAGTTTATGATGTTCAATAAGTGTCTATATATTATATGATATGATAATTGATGTGTTGAATTTATATAATGATTATAATTTTCATATATTTTTTACCTATTGATAAAGTATTTATTGAAAATAATTGCCTTCCAACTGCGTAGATGTTGGTGTTAGAAATTCATATCATTCGCCGAAACAAGAAACACATACATCTTAAAGTGTTCCTTTTTTTTAGTTTAATTTACCTACAAGGAATTATTATGTCTTTTTTGTACAAGCTATGCTACCATTTCTATATGATTTTGCATGGGAAACTAAGAACTACTACATGCAAGTTCACCAGTTTTACTTCGCCTTTTAAAAGATACTTCTTGTTATTATAAGTGTTTATTTTAATTGTCACGACATTATCAGCGATGACAGTCTTGTTGAAATATAGCGATAGCGGGACGTTTTCCGTTTATGACAATGTTTTTAATGGACATATGCACGATTTAACAATTAAATAACATTAAGGAAACTTTATGTACCCCGGAAATCTTATGACCATCCTCCCTGATTGATCATTTAGTTTTATCATAATAAATAAAGATATATGTAAAACGGATATTATATATAAGTTCTCACTTCCCCTTTAAATCAATATTTCACATACACTGTTAAATGCACGTATCTTTAGAATCTGTATTTAGTTATACTCTTTGCTTACAATGAATAGTAATACTTGTTTCCTTTTTGGATTTTTTTCGGTCATTTTAGTAACATGTGTTGTCACAGGAACTGGTAGGTATATTGTATTATTTTTTTATTGTTATCAAATTTTGCTAATTATATGACGGTCTTGTTGATGCTGATAGAAATAATAACCTTACAATGAAATGAAATGATGATGACGATTTTAACGACGTTTATTGCTATGTGGCGATTATGTTGACAATGAGGATAATGATGTTGAATAAGGTGATGGTGGTAATATTTATTCTAACACGACCCGCATTTTTCCCTATTGAACATAGAAGAACCGAAAGTGTGTTATTATAGGGTTAACGCACGTTTTTCCGTGTTATAACGTCTGCAGAGTCCCGGGGAACGGTTGGTGCCCGAGCCCGGTAGGGCGAGGGCTCCAACAGTTCCGAGGGACTCTGCAGACTTTATAACACGAAATAAACATGCGTTGACGCTATTATAGCATAAAATTTTCAAACAGATTCGTGATGTATAGTTTATACAAAACACAATTACATTAAATTCTTGTGCTTGGACGGTATTTATCCAATTCTATGTTTTACGTATGCGTTTCATTTTTCCGGGGCCAACAACTTGGAAAATTCTCGGAACCGAACGAAATTTTGAATTTTAATTGATTTAACAAAGCTTGGCCTTTGGAGATTTATTATCTCAAGAAAAAAAACTTTACATTACTCTACCCTCTACCCAAGACAAAACATGACCCTCAGAAATTCTTAGAATGATTTCAGATTGACGGTAGAAAAAAGATCAGTGACATCAGAATCGGTTTTTTTTTTCAAGCAATCAAGTTTATAAAAAAATCAGGCACTAAGCATTATTCTCTCAAAGAAATATAAAGATCATTTATCAACATTAACATAAATAAAAAAACATTTTCTCATATTAATTTTGTGTTATCTAGTTTTGTAAGTTAATCGGAGTGTTAAACTGAATGACAGGTAGACTAGATTCTACTGTATTTGTTTACATTGACAACTGTCCGTTTCTTAGAAAGGGCGACAACCAAGATTAGCACCGATGTCTATACGCCGTTTTTCCGGCATAGTTACTTGAATATGCGACTGAGGCAGGCCTCGAATCAATAAATTTCAATATAACAAGAGCGCATGACTCTTTGGCAAACAGGCCAAATCGTCATTTTTTGTTTGTTTGTTTACTGGGCCCTGTATGTATTGCGCATAGGTGAAACCGGGCTATAACAAGAGCGCGTGACTATGTTAACACATGGTTTTGGTCCCGTTATAACATGGGCAAAAGAGGGGAAAGCCGATTTTATGCTATAATATGCTATACAATCACTGTTTGACGTTCTATATTTAGACATGTGACGTAATCATTATACACATGACGTAACCACTAAAAATGTGACGCGCTGACAATAAGTACGCACAATTTAGCTAATTATCATGTATGGGCAGCAGTTATTTGTTGATGTCGTGTTAGAATCGAAATAATATATCCAAATCGGTCATTTTATTGATTGATAACATCACTGTTTGTCGTTCGGATGCGCATCATTATATCACTCGGGCTACGCCCTCGTGATATAATTCCCCGCATCCGAACTCTGGGACAAACAGTGATGTTACTGAGCAATAAAATCACAGTTTGAGATATATTATTTCTTAAATAATGAATGATTCTGACATTGCCATTGTGATTGGGGAGATTTTGGCAGTGACAACATTTATGATGATTTACATGTTGACGTTGGCGATTTTAACGATGGTGATTGTGTTGGTTGTTGTTATTAGACAATGATTACGACGACGATGACGATAGTGATGATTTTAGATGTTCAGACTACAGTACTGGTAATAATAATCATGATTATTTTATAATTTTTAATTTGTCAATTTCCGTTTGAAGTTAAAAAACTAGAGGAAGTAAAAGCGAACTCATTGTTGTTATTAATTGATAGCTACATATAAAAGGCACTATCTTTCAGGCGTGGTGATAGACTGCTATACTACAACGGTAGATGACTACATCGGCCACCAGCAGACGACAAAGAACGGGACACCGTGCATAAGATGGGATTCTTACGATAAAAAGGTCTACAAAAATGAACAATTCCGTGACGCTACAGTATCAGATGCAGCCAATTTTTGTCGAGCTGTGGAACGGGATTATCTGTGGTGCTGGACATCAGACAGTGGCGATAGGGACACATGTGGAATTAAAAAATGTGGTAATGTGGTAACAGCATTTCTACAGCTTTTAAGCAATTATAGTGCCTTAGTATTGCATTTTTTATTAAACATTTCATACATGCACTTGTACATGTAGCTAAGTTGATGAACTATTAGTTTTGGTCATTTAATTTGAATTGAAAAAATATATTCCTTAAATTATTTACATAATATAATTGCTACATTATCATAGCTTTTTATATGATTTTTTTTTAAATGAATGACATATATATTTTCTTTAAAGTATTTTATAAAAAAATAAGCCATGAATTAGTAACATGTCCATGTGAGTAAAACCACCCTTATCCGGATTCCTCTTCTGACGATTTTTCTTAGTCCGTATTCGTGTCTTACGTTTCGCGCCTTCTTAATTCTATGTATAAAAATGAGCCGCGTCATGACAAAACCAACATAATGGGTTTGCGACCAGCATGGATCCAGACCAGCCTGCGCTGTTCGCTATCAGTTTCTCTACTTGTTACAGGGTTTGTAAGCGAACATTATGGATCCTGATCAAACTGCGCGGATGCGCAGGCTGGTCTGGATCCATGCTGGTCGCAAACCTATTATGTTGGTTTTGTCGTGACACGGCTCAATTAATGCTTTACTATTTCGGATTCTCGTACACCGGATGCCGGAAGTTTGTTTTCAAGACGAAGTGTCCGTAGGACACATCTTTATTTCGTTATATATAATACAATATTATAAATTTTTAAAGATTCCTAAAAATATTACCCTTCTATAGTTTAAAGATTTTAGTGTTTCCAAAACTTTATTATGTTTTTGTTGTGTATTAAATAAAGTATTTATATTTATGATACCCCACAAGCATTTATACACTACCTCATTTTACATATATTTATGTCATTATATTACATGTATAACTTACAGATAACAACGGTATAAGCAAATGTGGATATTTGACAATAAAGCAACCAGCTTTACTAGGAAGAAACGTAACGTTTACTTTTACACCGGACTCACAGGATCCAGATGCAATTCTGGAATGGCAACGTGCAAATAAAGCCATAGGAAGTTCATGGTATACTTGTCCTTTGACATACAAGTTCACACAGTATCATGACAATGGAGCATACTACATGGTCTTAACAGACAGTTTCCTTATAGATGGACTATTTCATTACCGGATACATTATTACAACGAAAGCGTGCACTGTTGGATGGAAGCAGGAAAACTTAAACTTGATGGTATGTCAATTGTTACTTCAATCAAAAACAATGTTCGCTCTACTTACTAAACCAATCAGTAACGAGGAACCTTTGATTATTTTGGTCGTCTTATCTTAATGGGACATAAACTCTGTATAAAACTACTTTATTACTTGTATGTTCGAAGAGCACTAACACATGAGTAAAAATTGCGCATGATCAAAAGACTGAGGAAACAGTTAACAATATATATTTTATTTATTCACATTGATTAAGACACAGAGTTTACATCAATTAAATTAAGAATAATATGAAGCTACCGTATCAAAAAGGTTTCTTTTTAAACATTATCTGTACATCTTGCAGAATCAATTCATAATCTGACCTGTTAATCAGATTTATTACATTTTTGATAATTAGAGCTATATACATATATATCCATGTCAAAATGGTACCTCTCTAATATGAATTTGATGTTGATTATCTCTATTTGTCAAGAGGAACAATCAAACTAGCATCACTTGTAAGTTTTTAAAAGAAACACGTCCCTTTTTCAGATAACCCAACTAATCCATGTGGATTTGTTTACCTGAGAAATGAACGTGTATTGGAGGGCGAGAATGTATATTTAGAATATTATCCGTCTAAAGATGTAATGGAAAACCCTGATAATTTTGCGCGCCAGTGGGTTCGATCAAAAAACGGATCTACATTTGATATAAAGATTGGAAAGGATACTTACATTGAAAATAATATAGAAAATGGGAAGTATACATTGACTTTTTCCAGTGACAACAGCATGAACGGACATTACAGTGTTAATTGTGGCGGAGAAGCGGGATTTACAAATAATATTTCCGTGGTTGGACTAGGTAAATATAAAATCCGACATCCTTATAGCAATATAATTAAAATTAATTAACGATGCTAATCTTGCTGAGTGAGCTGTTTTTATGAGGTAGAAAAATATTAATGTAGTTTATATTTCTAATATTTACACCAGTGCATTATTATATTGCTGACGAGCTGATTGCTCTTTATAATAATTTAGAATCAACAACTACCTGACAATTAAATTAACTGCATTGTAACTAACAAACGAAGAAAAAAGCTAAAATGAGGTCAAAACTTATTATGTTTTGTACCAAACCTTTACACAATTTTGACCTCACCAACACGTTATAGTTATATTTCAAACCCTTGCCGCTTTTTTCGACATCATAAAACGATAAAGACTTGACGACAGATTTATGCTTTCTGTTTTAAATTA
>NW_026866706.1:0-15978 GCF_026571515.1 Ruditapes philippinarum | reverse complement strand
GGTTACGCACGATATACAATTGACCAATCAGAGATTATATGACTTAAGGTGATTTTTTCTTTTAAAAATAAACTAATAAAAAGTCATTAGATAACATCTCTGACCGGACATCTCTGACCGGATATTACCTTAAGGGTAAAACAGATGTCAAGTTGATTTTAGATTTTAGATTTTTATAATTTGTTAGAACGAGTTTGAAATGTTTTGATATTAAATAATAACTTGTTCAATACTTTTTTTTTTTTAAAATATTTTTTTTTATAAGTAATGGAGGAATTGTCGTATAGCTGGTTGCACAGGCTAATGAGTCATACACGCTATATTCAAAAAGAATGACAAGTCAACATGTATATACATATAATAAGGTTTTTATTTCATAATGTGCACTATGGAACATGACATGATTTATGAGTATTATAGTTCAGGATGCATACGGACTAGCTTATGTCAAAATGATTTATATATGTAACTCTAAAACGTGTGTATTTATATACATTATAAAATGTCCTTAGGACAGGTTGATATTATATATACTATTCTCAAATGTCAGAGTGGGAGTTCAGCTTTGGTATTCCACTCGTTCACTTGTGTGTTTGTATTTGTATATTAAAAGTATGTAACATCCGTGAGTTCTTCCTACGTTATACGACATAATGAACACGCCTTATTACAACCGAGTTTCTTGGTGGCGGATATTATTTCCTCTTTTGTGATTGGTTGATCCAGTTCAGCGAAGGAACTTCCATAGGAGTCTGGGGCTGTATCAAATTGCGACAAAAAGTCATTACATTCCATATTTTCACTAAGCATTGTATTAGAAGACAAGTTTTTGAAATGATCATAAAATTCTTCAACAGTTATATTTTCACCATTTGGATTTGAAGATTTCTTTTTAAATGTTTTCCAAAACTCTCGTGGATTTTTTCTTCTCATATCATTCATTTTTTTACCGACATTTTTATTAAAGCTTCTTTTATGCTTTTTACAAGTGTTTTTGTAATCACGTTTCTTTTCATGCAGGATATTTCTAGTGCTTTCGTTTTTTTCTAAATTATAGTCATAAATTGCCTGTAAATAACTTTCTCTCTTTAATTTACATTCATCACTAAACCATTTCTTCAGATTTGAGTCATTATGCACAAAATAATTATTTCGTGCAACTGATTTAGTTTCAAAGTACCGTTTGCCTTTATCGTTTAAAAAGTCCGTGAAAGTCTTAGTTAATGTATCGGTACTATCTCCGTTGTTTATTTGCTCTTGTAAAATAGTTTCTATGTTTTGTATATCATGTGATACGTCATTTATAAATGCATCCCTTTGTGATGGTTTCCATTTATAAGAAATAGTTGGCTCCTTTTTTATCGTACTTGGAATCGAGTTAACTTTGAATGAAAATGACATCGGGGCATGGTTAGAAAATTCATTGAAATCATGCACATAAAAATCGGCTAAATCTTGAAAGTTTAACTGTGACGTCACCAGATAATCGACCACGCTTTCTCCGTTATATGTCATACAGGTAAATTTGCCTATGCCTTTATCTCTATACAATCTACCATTAACTACCCGAAAATTGGTTGATTTACAAAGGTCAAGTAAACGATCGCCAAAGCGATTTGATCCAAAATCACAAGAAGTCCTTGGCAAATGTGGGTCAATCGTATAAATATCTGTTTGCCCTATATGTCTATCATATGTTATATAATCACTTTTCTGGCCAATGCGCGAATTAGTGTCTCCAGTAATGAATATTTTTCCTTTATTGCTAAATATATTTATATCATTTTCAATGTGCCTATAAATATCTTCATCGTACCTATCATGAATCGGGGAATGTTCTGGTGCAATGTATACAACTGCTAAATAAATGTCATTTTCTATGTGAAAGAACGATTTATCAAATTTCAACCATACCAGACAATATAAAGTTTCTCACAATAAAAGCAGATGTTAAATGATGCGTGACAGTTGTGAAACAATATGTCCCGTACTTTGTATCTGTGTTGTTATATTTTTCTGGTCCTTTGAGATATGTGTTAATTATTGAATAACGCTTAAGATGATGCTATGAATCGTAAGAGGTGTAAAAATCGCCAAGGTATAGTTGATTCCTATAGAACTAAATTTGGTTAAAATATTTGTTAAGAAATCGTATCAGGGCCATTCAAGGAACTCATTACCCTGTAATATTTTTATATGGAGAAAATGCTCTTGACACCAGCCGGACTAAATTACATGGTACATGTGTGGACTGACAGATGGCTTTAATTTATAACAAAGCGACCTCTCCCATTTAAAAAATAAACTGGTTAAATTTATTGTCCTTACTTGTTTGAATTTGTTCTAGATCTTATTAGAGTACACTTGACAGATTGCAGACATATTTGCATCAGTCAATTTTGTATCCTTTTTATGAACATCAATTGTGTCGTATTGCATACTTTAAGAATAAACACTGTCATATATGATGAGTATTTTTTAGTTTTGTCAAGTCATATCTGTAAACACTTTGTAATGATTATAACATAAAAAATTGTTCTACTTTCAAGACATTAATTAAGATCAGACCACAAAACTGTTACTGCAATCACGCACGGATAGTTTTCTTCGTGAAAGGGCATACAATGAGGACCTATTCTTCTAACACTAGTGTGGATTATTTAGCTAGTTACCTTTCGGACGAGGCGCTAGCTTGAAAGATGTATCCCTGGTCACCACCGTGAACTTGCGTGTTTTTTACAAATTAATTTTCCTGTTTGAATATTGAATATAACTATAGCCTGTGCTAAGGGCATGGACATCAACTTGTACTTGCCACTTCTGGTACTACTCATTTTTAAAAAAGTATAAGTATACTATTTTTAAACAACAGGATTGCTTTGTTGTATAATTTTAAATATTATATATAAAATGTGTCGCTATTTACAATAAGAATTTTAAACGTTTTGTACGAATATAGAAATGTAGATACACTCCAATTAAATTAAAAAATCTTGAAACAAAGTGATCCCTCGGAAGCATTAATCACAACAAAATAACAAGAGAATTGCAGACTCAGTTTGATTGAGTCTGTACTTGAGGGATAATGAAAATGTGCAACATCCCTCAGGCCCCCTAGCACCGGCTTGAACGGTACTCAATTCTCAACACTTAATAGTTCTGGCATCAATGATCCCGAAGGACCAAAAAAATATAACAATACTGAAGTGAAGTACGGGGCAACCTTTACCAGCTGCCACACAGCACTTGACAACCGTTGTTGTGAAATATAAAAATCTGCAATTTTACATGGTGATATATGTATAAGTACGGCTGTAATGACCGATAAGACATTAGGCCAACCCTAAAAATCAAATCCTGCAAAGCTCTTGAGAACCCCCCCCCCCTCCCGACCCCCCTTCCCCCGATACAAACGACATAATCATTTTATTTTACTCGGGACAAATCAGTCATACATCTGATAATTACATGGGAATGCTTAGGTCCAATAAGAGATGTAATTAAATTAGCTGGTAAAGAAGGAAGTACGTAATAATTAACCGTTACTTCTAAACAAAACACGATACTAGTCTAATAACCTAATTTCCAAAATTACTAGTTTATTATATTCTAAAAGGAGGCAATCATTATGAACCAAAAGGGGGATTGCCATAATGTGAAATTTGTAAACGACCACTATAGCAAATTTACACTTTTTCATAATTTTCTCAATGAACATGTTGAGTGTAATTATACGAAGTCGTGTATTTTCAAAAGTTGTAAATATTAAATTTGGTGTATATATATTTATACTAATAGTAAAAACATTTGCATGAAAGTTTAACTTGTTTTATTCTGTGTATAAAGTAAAACAAACTTATGGATCTATTTTAGATAAGTCCCTATAAAAAATTGTAAAAAATGGTAAATATATTTTCAACTCTTTGAATATGCTAACAATTTTTATAGATCAATATTGAAAATTGTATCAAATACTAGTAATAGCTAATCTGAAAGTGATTCAGGCTCAGTTTAACCAGTCTGTTCAAGTATATAATAAATAGCTGTCAAAAGACAAATGTAAAAGAATGCAATATCTTCTAAACACCGTCATTTGGAATTAAGGTCTCTTTGTACATGTTGTGGTTTGTATCTATCTTCCACCAAACAGCAGACCGCAGGGAATAACTGAGAAAAGAGTGCCGCAAATAATTTTGTTTCTATCTTCAAACAAACAGTATAACAGAGAAAAGAGTGATCTGGTAGAATGCCGAAAATAATTTTGTAAGAGTAACAAATGCTTGAAAGATAAACGACTTGTGAAGTACTTTAATTATTCATAGAGCTAGCTAAAGTAATTCGGAAAAAATACAAGAAAACACATCGACATTGTTGATTTGTCTCTTAGATACGTCTATCCGGAAATAAATTACAGTTTCTATGTTTTTTAACATCAAATAATGTGCCTAGTATAGAAAAAAGGTGAAACATGGAATAGTTAAATAAGCTGACTTTATAGCTTCTCATGGTAGAATCAAAAGTCTCTGGCGGGGCAAGTGGTTTGAAGTCAACGACCTTAACCACTTGGCCACAGTCGCCCGTTTAAAAAGTTATGGTAAATAAGTTGATACTGCTGCTTTTATCTCAGCAAATATATTTAAACTAATGTGGATATAGTAAGCAGTAAATGTTGTAATCTGGAAGTTTGTTATAAATTGTTTATTTTCCTATAAAAACTTTGCATCATAAGCATGTAAAAGTTAAGGATCATACGCAGAGATATCCATACGGTGTGTATCATGGACCCTGTGACAAGTTCGTGCCATTCAATGTTACGTCTAAGTGGGGATATAAATAAGCCGCGTCACGACAAAACCAACATAATGGGTTTGCGACCAGCATGGATCCAGACCAGCCTGCGCATCCGCGCAGTCTGATCAGGATCCATGCTGTTCGCTATCAGTGTCTCTACTTGTAATAGGATTTGTTAGCGAACAGCATGGATCCTGATCAGACTGCGCGGATGCCCAGGCTGGTCTGGATCCATGCTGGTCGCAAACCCATTATGTTGGTTTTGTCGTGACGCGGCTCAAATGATAAACTAAAGAAAAACATATTATGAAAGCTTTCCATTCTCGTGACGATAAGAATATATATGTATGTTATTATATTGTCGTACAGGGAAACTTAAATATAAATGTAATGTATGATAACTGTCAACATTGAATCAAGATAAATATTGTTGTCACGAACTTCTGTGAATTTATCAATTTTACTGAACTTAAAAGAAATTCGGAGTGAATGAAATTGTATGAAAATAATAAATATGTATGTATGTATGTATGTATGTGGTCACGTATATAAATGTTTCATCTTTTGCGTAAAGCAAAATTATAACATTTGTCTTGGGATTTAGAAATATAATACTCTAAAAATTGTGAAAATATTGCGGGCAACCCTTTATGAACAGGCTTATTGAAACAAAAAATAAAACATTTTCAATTTTATCGTATTTATTCTATGTCAACCACTTCTATTCAAGAAATCATTTGCACTAGCATTGTTATGTATGAAGTATCTATTTTGAACATTTTTATTCAATGTTTTTGGATAATGAAAGTATTGAACATTTATATTACCCTGCAATCTATTTATATTACCCTGCAATCTAAGGTAAATGACTTTAAATCACACTTTTAATTTTATAAACTTGCTATTCTTTATAAATGTATTTTTTCATTATATAACAGTATATTTAACTGTTTTTGATGACGTACGATTGCCACAGAATAAAGCTGATAAAGTTTTATTTTTCTCAAGCTCGTTTGTGTACATTTTAAAGCCGGCTTTTGTATTTGATAGTAATGTCATCTCAAAACAGACCAAAACATTCCGAAAGATGATAAATTGTATAAAACCATATGTCACTCTTATTGTGGTCCTGAATTATTAATTTAATGGATGGTTACCATTCACCCATTGAGCCTTAAAATAAAACTAAATAATGAATGATTGTTTTCCTTTAAAGCCATATATATCTTTGAATAAATACATCAAGTGTGCTACAGTGGATTATTTATGTAGAGTCAGTGTTATGTATTCCTATGGGAGACTTGTGAAGATCTATCAATATTCTAGTATGAATTCTATAATAGTATTTTTGTGAAAGCTAAAACGCCATCAAACAATTGTACAAAAACTCTTTTAAATGATAAATATCATCATATGGGAGTTTATTTGAATGCACTCAAGTTACAGGTTATGACAAAACGTGTTTATTTTAATGTTCGGTAATTATGTATCATGCTCCTGTTTATGTATTTTGTTTTATTACATTCACATAGCCAGAATGGACATAAATTTTAATACCGCTCTCAAAGGATCATATTCAGTCTCGCATGAACATGTTGAAATATTGCATTTATTATTTATCATTGATACGATTCATTATAATCACATTTTCTTTTAGGATAATCAATTTTGTTCCACCATAAATATCAAACAATTGGAAATTATCAAAAGTGATTGACTAATTAGGTAGTCATGAAACCAGGATTAAATGGCTTGTCTTGGGGCGCTGACATTATTGTACTACAAAGGATACTCCCTTGTCACAATAGTAACTATAAAAACATCCCGTAAGTAGTGTCTTTTATGATATTTGAATATGATAAGTTGGCCCTTACACCTTAATGCACGTTATTTTTCATTGCATAATCAATGCAACAATTCAATTTATTCGGGTTAATCGATGTTTATCTGATTTTATTTTTTTGATTATATAACTCTATGTCTTGGACTATACACGTTCACATTGTTCCCTTATCAAACAGATAGGTAGATCAAGTACATTATTACACGCTATATGCACAGCATAAAAACGTATGCTTACACGTCAAATGACGTCATATGTGACGTCAATAAACCAAATGACGTCAGGAAATTACTTCTACGCTGAACTCTTTTTATAAGCATTTAAAATGGAAATAGACATTAAGTTTTCTTTAGGCCTTCGTGATTATATTCCTTCGCATCTAAATTGGAACCGTGCTTTATTCTACAACAATACACTGAATTTATTTCATTAAATCAATATCTTCTCCCGGTATAAATAGGTGGTAGTGCTGATCATCATTAGGATCCTTTGGACAGATTCCCACCATTTCATATCTCTTAGAAAACGCACTGTTGATGTCGGAATAGAGAAAGTTTATCCGGTGAGCGAGAAAGTGTATCTTTGCGAGCTACGTGCGGCCTTCGTGGTCAATTTCTACGCATCAAAACTCCAAAACCGGTGTTAAATAGCCGATAAACACCGCTCAGACCGATATAATTTCGATTCTAACAAGATAAAATAAGGAAGATCACTAAGTAGACAAAAGCAGGATAAATCAAATGCATGGTTGATGTCAGGATAGTAGAAGGTTTATCCGGTTCGCTGCGAAAGTTGGCTCGCTAAACCTCGCAAAGATACACTTTCTTGCACACCGGATAAACCTTCTCCATCCCGACATCAACCATGCATTTTCTACGTCATAATTGACAATATTACAAATAAAGTTATACCAAGTGTTTAAAAATGAATATTGTTTTCGTAGGACGTGAATCAATGTATTGCATGTTTAATATGAAAGCTAAAAAGCCAAGTTTATTGTGTTTATTTCTTTTTATTATGCTACGACTGTCTTAACTATATAAAATTGTCTGAAATTTGAAGAAATTGCCCTTATAGTGAGAAAATAAACGCTTTTTATATAGATTTTTATAAAGATTTTTTATGTTTTCTTGTTATGTTTCAATGATACACTTTAAATTCTAAGTTTTACTCTTCAGATCCTGAATTAGATATAGAGTAATAAATGTTCATTTTTTGTATTTACATTGGATGTAATGTTATTCTTAATCAAATTTGCAGTTTTCTAGTTTTACTGTATGTTCAGATATCCTACTCTAAAGTCCTATAAGGAATTCATGTACATGAACTGTTCGCTTTCATACCAAATAAATAGCTCCAAATCAGCTGTTGTCATCAAATTTATAAGTTAAGTTATCAAAATTATAAGTTAAGTTATCAGAATTATAAGTTAAGATATATCATTTTGTACTGTAGACTAAGATAGGAGCTATGTGATGAAACGTCATTACATATTGTTGAATGTGCGCAGTGGAGCAATTCTAATTTTGTCAGAACACACTGCACTCTATTTAATAGTGCTAAATAACTATGATAGAGCATTTCTGTCCTATATTTCCGAAATCCAGACAGTTTAATACCAATAATTTGGATACTTTCCCTTTTATGTATTATTATGTTTTCCCAAGTTGATATTCTTTCCATACAAAACATTGTACATCTGTATTGGAACCTAAGCATTGCTTACAGAATGTTACTGTATGTACTAAATGACATTGATTCAACTTCAATACATAACTTAATACATATTTGTGCAATAAGTCAATTAGTAACGAACTTCGATACTAAGAACATTTGTATCATTTAGATCTTTTTCCTAAATGAAATTTCAGTTTGATAGTTTTTAGTTTTAGTTACAGAAAATTTAAGGGAAATTTGAAATTGATTTTCCTTTTTTTGTATTTTTCCGGTTTGGATTAAACCCCGAACATAAATCAATTTCAACCTTTTGGGCGATTAATTTCAAAAAAATTTTCCTTTTTAAATTTTGAAAATTTTCCCAAAAATTTTTGGTTTAAAATTTACCTTATTTTCTCTTTTTTTAAAATATTTTAATATGGGGGCAGTAAAATTTTTAATTTTTCAAACTTCTTCCCATTTTGGAAAATTTGGTAAAAAAAATTTTTGGGTTGAAATTGGGGAAAAATTTTAAAATGTGAAAAATTTAAATTTCCCTTACTGGGAAAATAAAATCCCCAGGTACTTTTATTAAATTTTAAAAATTACAAGTATTTCCCTTTTGTTGATTTTTAAAGAGTTCACAAGAAATTTTAAACCCCAAAATTAAAACAAATTAAACAAAGGGGCATTTGCTAAAAATTTTAACATTTTTTGGAAAATTAAAAAATTTGGGTTTTCCTCTTATTAAAAAATAAAAAAAGGGTTTAAACCCGTTTTCTGGAAATTTTTATTTATTTAAAATTTAAAATTTTCCAATATTTTTATCCCGTGCTCGAAATTTGGGCATTTTCCCATTTTTTCTTTTTGGGAAAAATCTTCATATTTCATTTAAACGAAAAATATCCTCTAAATTTATAATAAACGCATTCAAACCCATTAAAATATCCATTTTTTTTGGACTACTTTTTCCGGGTGATATCTTTTAAGCAAGCACCGGGGTTAATGGTTTTTCCAAAAGGCTAAAAATTTTCAAATTTTTAAAAAGGTATATATATTTTTTTTTTTTAATTTTTTTTGTTATAAAGTTTTTTTTTTGACAGTTTATTTTGGCCTTTTATAAACGGTTGGTTTTACCGGGCCTAGGGGAAAGGTTATATTGAAAAAAAACCGTTTATATACGGCCATATAACCTGTCAGGGAAAAATATTTAAAACGAATTTATAAAACAGCAAGACATTTTAAAAGAAAAAAGCAGATTAACATAAATCGACAGCAGCCGTGTATATAAAACTAAAAAACTCACGTTTCCCAAAATGAAAAGCGCTTAAAAACGTGCAGTTTATAATTATTACATCCCCAAAAAGAAAATTGATTACTTTAAAACAGCACAAAAATTCCTGATAAAAAAATAATTCGTTAGTGAAAGGAATAATAGGCCAAAAAATACTTAAAAAGTTGTAAACAACACCAAACGGTTTTCTTTTTTCATAAATTTTTACCAAGTATCCACCTATCAATTAAGGGACCCCATGTAATGATTAAACTATCGTTTTTTCCCCTGTAATAAATAAAAACAGGGGCATTAAAAAAACGGGCCGATTCCCCTTTTGGGGTTTCCATTGAATTCTCGAAAAGTTAGAATCGTTATTAATAGTTTAAATTAAAAATTGATTTGTCCCTAATCGTTGTTTTAGGGTTTAAATATTGTTTTCGTAGGACGTGAATCAATGTATTGCATGTTTAATATAAAAGCTAAAAAACCAAGTTTATTGTGTTTATTTCTTTTTATTGTGCTACGACTGTCTTAACTATATAAAACTGTCTGAAATATTGAAGAAATTGCCCTTATAGTGAGAAAATAAACGCTTTTTTATAGATTTTCATAAAGATTTTTTATGTTTTCTTGTTATGTTATAATGATACACTTTAAATTCTAAGTTTTACTATTCAGATCCTGAATTAGATATAGAGTAATAAATGTTCATTTTTTGTATTTACATTGGATGTAATGTTATTGTTAATCAAATTTGCAGTTTTTCTAGTTTTACTGTATGTTCAGATATCCTACTCTAAAGTCCTATAAGGAATTCATGTACATGAACTGTTCGCTTTCATACCAAATAAATAGCTCCAAATCAGCTGTTGTCATCAAATTTATAAGTTAAGTTATCAAAATTATAAGTTAAGTTATCAAAATTATAAGTTAAGTTATCAGAATTATAAGTTAAGTTATCAGAATTATAAGTTAAGATATATCATTTTGTATTGTAGACTAAGATAGAAGCTATGTGATGAAACGTCATTACATATTGTTGAATGTGCGCAGTGGAGCCATTCTAATTTTGTCAGAACACACTGCACTCTATTTAATAGTGTTAAATAACTATGATAGAGCATTTCTATCCTATATTTCCGAAATCCAGACAGTTTAATACCAATAATTTAGATACTTTCCCTTTTATGCATTATTATGTTTTCCCAAGTTGATATTCTTTTCATACAAAAAATTTAAACTGGAACCTAACCATTGCTTACAGAATGTTACTGTATGTACTAAATGACATTGATTCAACTTCAATACATAACTTAATACATATTTGTGCAATAAGTCAATTAGTAACGAACTTCGATACTAAGAACATTTGTATCATTTAGATAATAGTTTAGTTGGTTTGTTATTTTTATCTTAGAATCTTATCTTCTGGGCAGATATCAGTTTTATCCGATGGCTTTTCTAAAAGTGTGTGCTGAATCTGCCGTATGAATGATAAATGCACGGATTGCATATTTTAAGTCATTTTATAACAATACATACTTATATCGTTTCCTCTCTAAACATCAATGACTGATCACAATGAAACTGCATGGAAATATTTTCAAACGTATTTACTATAGCCGCAGAGGATACATTTAGAACTTGATTTGAGTGCGTTGCTGTATAATATAGCACGGTATGGAGTTCAAATGCGCAGCAATACAATCACGACGGTCGTAGACCTGAACGATTCATTTGCAAACAAGATACCGTACATTATTGAATTTTATCCATGAAATATGGTGCTATTTAAGCCAAATATATTTCTTTTTTTTAAAATAAATATGATATATAAATATGAAAGTGGGCGGAGTCAAAACTCATATTTATTTTAAGGGACTTCTTTCGCCATTTTTGTTTGAAAAAATTGATAAAACAAAACAACTTTTTGTTGAATTTTGTTTTAAAAAACTATCTAGAATGATAGAAAATGGTCTAACTAAGAAAATAAATCCGAACACCAATATATCACCCATTCAGTCATTTACGCTGTACAGACGTTTAAAGAGTTGTTTACGTGACGTCACAATGTAGAGCTAAATATCGCATGCAAAACAAGACTACAGTACTGCGCGCTGTACAATTGCAGTTGCGTAGCAAGCATGGGGGGTTCGTAACCATTTTTGTTTGATAATGAAATTAAATAAAAAGGTAATTTTTTCGTTTTTCGTGAAATATGGTATATATTTTCACTCAACATTATAAAATGCCACATATTTTCACTCGCCGTCCCGGCTCGTGAAACTATGTGGCATTTCATTATGTTTCATGAAAATATCTTTCATATTTCACTTAAACGAAAAAATATCCTCTTAACATTATATATCAACGCATTCAGAATTCCATTCAAATATGCCACTATTTTTGGACTACATTCACGGTGGTGATATCTGTTTAAGCATAGCAACCGCGGTTTAATGGCTCTTCCATTCGGCTGAAAAAGTGTCGTAAATTTTAGACGTGTATATATCATGTTTTTTGTATATTATTTGTTATAAAGATTTTTTGACAGGTTATAATTATGGCCCTTTATAAACTGTTGGTTGTAAATATAACCAGAGCCGCTAGGCGAAGGTTATATTGCAAACAGCCGTTTATATACGGCCATATGACCTGTCAGAAATATTTATAACGAATTTATAAAACAGCAAGCATCATTTTTTTTAGAAGAATAAAGCGAGATTAACATAAAAATCGACAGCAGCCGTGTATATAAAACTATATAAACGTCACGATTATCCAATGAAAAGCGACGTTACAAACGTGCAGTATTATAATTATTATCATACAAAAAGACAATTTGATTACATTTAAACAGCACAATAGTTCCTGATAAAATATAATTCGTAGTGAAAGCGAATAACTAGGCCAACAATACTTAAAACAGTTGTACAACAACACTCAAACGGTATTTGCTATTTCATAAATTATTACCAAGTATCCACCTATCTAATTAAGGACGCATGTATAGTGATTAAACTATCAGATATGTTCCTGTAATAAATAAAACACGGAGGAGGCATTCAAAACGGCGATATCTCTGTTGTAAAATGGCTTTCCTTATTAAGAACATATCTTCGATAATGTTAGAATCGTTATTATAGATTATTCAAATATGATTTGTCCCTGAATCAAGTTTCGATTTTAGGTAGCTTTATAATTAAAACGTTTCAAGTAATATGAACGCCACCGAATTTAGTGACACATAAAATGTAGCATGTCGTGATAAACATGTTAATTTCCTTAATAATTCAAACAAAACAGATCATTTATGTCGTTTATATTCTCATAATAAAATCAAAATGAGAATGGTGATATGAAGTTGGTATTATCAAGCTATCTTTACAGACACTTAACGGGAAATATTTCAAATGATTTTAATAGCTCGAGGGACCCGTTAAAATGAAAAAGAGAATAAATCAAAGTGCAACGGAATAGTTTGTATTAACTATTACATTAGTAAATGTGTTCTGTGCAAAAGTGATAAAAATTATGAATACATAATTGTACCATTTATTATCTTACATGTTTTGATTTATTCTACAAATTTGTCGAAGCCACTCAAAGTGACAGATAAATATGTCATATACTACACATATGAATACAAGTCATGCCTTTTGCAAATTTGTGAATTTCGGGAAAATAAATGTTTGCTAAGATTTGGCCAGCCGAAAACAACTGATTTTACAGTAATGCCTAGGTACATATGCCTCGGTTTATGCGTTGGTTGCAAGGCTGGAAAAAAAAAGAATTTACCTCCTTTTTACATTCTTTCTATCACACTGTGATCCTTTTAATCAGTGGAAGCTATTTAATATATGTACTTTCTCTGTTTTGAATATTCAAAAATATTCCCTGGCCTTGTGCTAAAATATATACCTTTCCCTCTTCAATATTGCCTGTGGTCTTGAAACTTAAAGCTGCATACCTGCTGATAAGCGAAAGTATTTCCAGAAAATCAAACCTGAGGTAAGATTTTAAGAAAAGTAAATTCAAGCAATTATTTACATGTTATGTGAGATTTTTACCGAGATTTGCAGTTCTTGCTGCAGTTCTAATGCAGTAAAGGCTATTTAAGTATTGACCTCTTTTTGGTAAATTAGATATGCTTGGATTGTACATTTGTGAGTGCCGTTTGTAAGGTGCTAATAACGTTCTTTGCTCACCACTTCATAATATTTTGACTTTAAAAACAAATGAATGTACATTTTCGAAATTTGCATTAAAAGAGTGGTCGAATCTTGAGCCATGCCGCTTTCAGATAAAATAGTCAATCTACATTTTAACGCTGTTAGTATATGTACATAGGGGACATTGTATTCGCTTGCTATGGGATTCTTAATGTTTATTATGCAAATGTTTTCAGTACATGTAACATTACTATTGGTAAAATGTGCATAAGGTTGCGTCCATGGCCGAGTCGTTAAGGTCGTTGACTACACAACATTTACTCCTCACCGTTGAAGGTTTGAATCTCGCCAGGGACGCTGGATTCTTTCATGTGAGGATGCTATCCAGTTAGGTTATGGAACGTCTGTGGTTCTACGCAGGGGTGACGCCGTGTATTATTGCTTGCACATCGGTAAAGCTTGAAGGTCGCCATATTACCTATACTGTAATGATGCGACTTAAAAAAACAAAGTATGTGCACTATCACATTACATAAAACTAGAATTTTTATCCAATGATTTCATTCTCAATTAGAAATATATGTTCAGTACAGCTTTTCTGGAAAAGAAACTAAGCAGTGAATTGTCTTTAATAGCAAACAACTTTTTATTTCTGATAAATGTAGTTTTGCCTCTGTACATGTAATAAATTCTACATAAAACGACTTAATTCAATACACTGTAGAAAGTCCCTAGTGTATGCTTTCTCAGACTTTGGGCAATCAATCATTTTAATGTGTTGCTTGAAATACGTCTCATGCTTTGTTGTAGCACAAAATGTTATCTTACCAGCACATTTGTTAAAGTTTTCTTTGCATGCAGAAAAAAAGGCATCTCACTAGAGGACATTTAGTGTATTTACTGAAATTGTGCTATTAACAAAGAGTTGATACCATTGATTGTTCACTCAAAGACATTTATAACAACACATGTGACAGTGATATTTTTTTTATTGTTTAATGACATTAATACCACATAGATTTGTATTTGTATTTCCTAACTTGCGATGCAATAACCTGAAACACAATACAAACACATGCCAAGACAATTTTTGACAATTTAAAGAATCGTAATTTTCAAACTAAATTCAATTTTGGATAACCCAACAACTACAAAATTTTAATTAAAATTTTAAAAAATCAACACACCTGTGCAAAAAAATGACCAAGCCACGTGGAAATCACCTAGACATATTACTTGGGTTAGTACGGAAGCATGGAGAGGACATAGTCGATTTATTTTAATAATCTGTGGGAACAACTTATTTGTCGAAGTATTTTTTATTAATCTGTGGGAACAACATGTTTTGTGAGAAAAATCTTTTTTTATTCTGTGGGAACAACATATTTTGTGAGAAAAATCTTTTTTTATTCTGTGGGAACAACATATTTTGTGAGAAAAATCTTTTTTTATTCTGTGGGAACAACTTAATTTGAGTAAAAAAAAAAAATTATTCTGTGGGAACAACATATTTTGTGAGAAAAATCTTTTTTTATTCTGTGGGAACAACATATTTTGTGAGAAAAATCTTTTTTTATTCTGTGGGAACAACATATTTTGTGAGAAAAATCTTTTTTTATTCTGTGGGAACAACTTAATTTGAGTAAAAAAAAAATTTTATTCTGTGGGAACAACATATTTTGTGAGAAAAATCTTTTTTTATTCTGTGGGAACAACATATTTTGTGAGAAAAATCTTTTTTTATTCTGTGGGAACAACTTAATTTGAGTAAAAAAAAAAATTTATTCTGTGGGAACAACATATTTTGTGAGAAAAATCTTTTTTTATTCTGTGGGAACAACATATTTTGTGAGAAAAATCTTTTTTTATTCTGTGGGAACAACATATTTTGTGAGAAAAATCTTTTTTTATTCTGTGGGAACAACTTAATTTGAGTAAAAAAGAATTTTTATTCTGTGGGAACAACTTATTTTGTGAGAAAAATCTTTTTTTTATTCTGTGGGAACAAACTATTTTCTGCTATATTTTTTTCAATATCTTGTTCCCTCAAGATAATAAGTTGTGCGAACAAATTAATTATGTTGTTCCCACAACATAATTCAACCAATCAAAATAGCGATTGCCACAAAGAGTGACTGCAAAGTTTAGTCCCTTTTTAAAAAGTCGCCATTTGCACACAATTGCAAATAATGGCAGAAGAAATGTTTAGAAAATTATTAGAATTCCTACGTTCTAGAGGA